>NC_060182.1:91639075-91669075 GCF_021184085.1 Oncorhynchus gorbuscha | reverse complement strand
GTGCAGTCCAGGTGAAGGTATGCTGCCGCTCAGTTTGGTCTTTGCGTCACATGATCATATTACCAGACATTAATCGGACAATAAGACAATTACCGGACAGCAAGACAATTACCGGACAGCAAGACAATTACCGGACAGCAAGACAATTACCGGACAGCAAGACAATTACCGGACAGCAAGACAATTACCGGACAGTAAGACAATTACCGGACAGCAAGACAATTACCGGACAGCAAGACAATTACCGGACAGCAAGACAATTACCGGACAGTAAGACAATTACCGGACAATAATCAAGATGGGACAAAACCAGTGCCTGAACAACTAGTACAGTGGATCTTCGTGTCACAAATTAAGAAAATATTTTTTAGGACTGACATAACTTCACCCATCTTCACAAGAGAGATTGGGGGCGGAAGATGTGGCTTCAGTACGGCTTGGTTGATTAGGGAGATGTAGTGGAAATGAGGTCCCCAAAAGTCACGAAGCAATGCCCTTCTTTCACTCTGTAGACTATAATTTAGATCCTATCACATGGCATAACATAATACACAATTGGTAATTTTAGTAGTTTAAATGGCTAATAACACGTCATCTCATTTAACTCTTTATTGATGAAGATGTAACTTGTAGTACAGTAAAGCCGCTGTACTGAAAGGTCCCGATCCTCAATCAGGCCTCGACTCCTAGGTATCATATGACGTGAACCTACAAGACATGGCAAAATGTGTAGAATTGTAGGAAGTTAGCTTTAAAACTGCAAAATGTACTCAACGAGGGGCGTGACCAGTTTGAACGGTTTGGGGTTGCATGGGTCACGAGGTGAGGGTTTTCTGCTGCTAATATCCATCCGGACTTTTGCCACCGAGGAAATTTGTGTGACCGGACCTTCTTACATAGTACAGGAGTACGCAGTACCTTTTCAGGAGAAGACTATTGAAACATCGACCATGCTGTTAGCACTCTTCAACACTAGAGAGAAGCACTGACCACCATCACTCAGTCTGGCAGCAGAGAGAGAGAGAGAGGCTGTTTTGGTAAGCATGTGCTGTGATTGTGCAGCAGGGCAGGCAGCTCTAACCTGTTGAGTTGTGAGGGAAATATGTAAATACAGGCCTCTCAGCCACGCCTTTTCCCCCAACAAGGCTGAGGGCAGGCGTCCGGGGATTCTTGGGGGAATTGACGGAGAGAAATTGGAATGTTTAACATTTGCATCCCGCCGCCCGGCGCCGTTCAGAGCAGCGCTAGAAAGCCCAGTTCCAACATCACACATAAATACTGAATGTTCCTGTCATTTATTTTCTCCACCACAGGCAATGGCAGCCTGAAGTGTGTGTGTGTCCTGGTGAGAAACCTCACTTAGTCCTTGTGTTTGAGTGACATTATTCATTTCATAATCAATATCTACTTGATTTTATCCCTGGTTGATTAATAAGCTGATTGAGGGCTAATTAAAATGCTTTTAGCACATGGCCACGACTTCCACCATAACCTTTACAAGATTGACGCTCACATTCGTCAGCACTTATGGCAGACCCCTGATGCTGCGATCCATTAACGTCAAAAGTCCAATAAAGAGAGTTAGTGGAGAGTGAAACACTATGTTTGGAGCCAGACTAGACACACACACACACAGTTGAAGAGGCCTAGGCAGAGACTAGACATGTGGTAAACTCCCAGGTCAGATGGGTGTCCGAGGGATCTCAGGGAGGATGGGATTCTGAGGGATCTCAGGGAGGATGGGATTCTGAGGGATCTCAGGGAGGATGGAATTCTGGGGGAACTCAGGGAGGATGGGTGTCGGGGGAATCTCAGGGAGGATGGGAGTCCGAGGGATCTCAGGGAGGATGGGTGTCCGAGGGATCTCAGGGAGGATGGGTGTCCGAGGGATCTCAGGGAGGATGGGTGTCCGAGGGATCTCAGGGAGGATGGGTGTCCGAGGGATCTCAGGGAGGATGGGTGTCCGATCTCAGGGTTCTCTCAGGGAGGATGGATGGGGAGGATGGGTGTCTCTCAGGGAGGATGGGTGTCCGATCTCAGGGAGGATGGGTGTCGGGGGGATCTCAGGGAGGATGGGTGTCCGGGGGATCTCAGGGAGGATGGGTGTCCGGGGGATCTCAGGGAGGATGGGTGTCGGGGGGATCTCAGGGAGGATGGGTGTCGGGGGGATCTCAGGGAGGATGGGTGTCCGAGGGATCTCAGGGAGGATGGGTGTCCGAGGGATCTCAGGGAGGATGGGTGTCGGGGGGATCTCAGGGAGGATGGGTGTCTGGGGAATCTCAGAGAGGATGGGTGTCGGGGGGATCTCAGAGAGGAATGGAATCCCAGTCAGTAGGCCTGTCTCTGGGGACAGAGAGCCTGTCCCAATCCCTGGCCCTCTGTCTGTCCCTAAGGCGCCATGGATCTAATTTATTTTTGTCACATACACATGGTTAGCAGATGTTAATGCGAGTGTAGCGAAATGCTTGTGCTTCTAGTTCCGACAATGCAGTGATAACCAACGAGTAATCTAACTAACAATTCCAAAATTACTACCTTATACACACATGTGTAAAGGGATAAAGAATATGTACATAAAGATATATGAATTAGTGATGGTACAGAGCGGCATAGGCAAGATGCAGTAGATGGTATTGAGTACAGTATATATATATATATATATATATATATGAGATGTGTAATGTAGGGTATGTAAACAGTTGCATAGTTTAAAGTGGATAGTGATACATGTATTACATAAAGATACAGTAGATATAGAGTATAGTATATACATATACATATGAGATGAATAATGTAGGTTATGTAAACATTATATTAAGTAGTATTATGTAAACATTATATTAAGTAGCATTGTTTAAAGTGGCTAGTGATATATTTTACATCAATTCCCATTATTAAAGTGGCTGGAGTTGAGTCAGTGTGTTGGCAGCAGCCACTCAATGTTAGTGGTGGCTGTTTAACAGTCTGATGGCCTTGAGATAGAAGCCGATAGTTTCACTGTGTAGTTTTTCATACAATCATTAAATATTGTAGTACAAAATATGACACATGTATTATTGTATTATTCTACTTCCTCACCTGGCTGACTGTAAAACATCACTGCAGTGTTCCTCACCTGGCTTACTGTAAAACATCACTGCAGTGTTCCTCACCTGGCTTACTGTAAAACATCACTGCAGTGTTCCTCACCAGGCTTACTGTAAAACATCACTGCAGTGTTCCTCACCAGGCTTACTGTAAAACATCACTGCAGTGTTCCTCACCTGGCTTACTGTAAAACATCACTGAAGTGTTCCTCACCAGGCTTACTGTAAAACATCACTGCATTGTTCCTCACCTGGCTTACTGTAAAACATCACTGCAGTGTTCCTCACCTGGCTTACTGTAAAACATCACTGCAGTGTTCCTCACCAGGCTTACTGTAAAACATCACTGCAGTGTTCCTCACCTGGCTTACTGTAAAACATCACTGCAGTGTTCCTCACCTGGCTTACTGTAAAACATCACTGCAGTGTTCCTCACCTGGCTTACTGTAAAACATCACTGCAGTGTTTCTCACCAGGCTTACTGTAAAACATCACTGCAGTGTTCCTCACCTGGCTTACTGTAAAACATCACTGCAGTGTTCCTCACCTGACTTACTGTAAAACATCACTGCAGTGTTCCTCACCTGGCTTACTGTAAAACATCACTGTAGTGTTCCTCACCTGGCTTACTGTAAAACATCACTGCAGTGTTCCTCACCAGGCTTACTGTAAAACATCACTGCATTGTTCCTCACCAGGCTTACTGTAAAACATCACTGCATTGTTCCTCACCAGGCTTACTGTAAAACATCACTGCATTGTTCCTCACCTGGCTTACTGTAAAACATCACTGCAGTGTTCCTCACCTGGCTTACTGTAAACCATCACTGTAGTGTTCCTCACCTGGCTTACTGTAAAACGTCACTGCAGTGTTCCTCACCTGGCTTACTGTAAAACGTCACTGCAGTGTTCCTCACCTGGCTTACTGTAAAACAGCACTGCAGTGTTCCTCACCTGGCTTACTGTAAAAAGCAAAACAAAGGATTGATTACTACTTCTATATTTCCTTCAACTCTGTTTTGTGGATTTGGACACAGGTTCTCATTCACATCACAATGGATGTTTTCATTAGCCAAACATCTTGGGAAGAATCTTAAGGCGAATCCAGGCCTGACAGTGGTCTGCCGTGATGTCATTGCATGGGTCATCCATGGCCTGGAGAAGGGCGGCTTTTCGTGAGGGCGCCTATCATATACCTTCCACCTCCATGTGGAGAGAAATTCCTCAATCGGGTTCTGGAAAGGAGAGTATGGGGGTAAGTACAGGGTGATAAATTGTGGTTGGGCCTGAAACCATGCTTGCACCATTTGAGCATGGTGGAACCTGACATCCCACACAATGACATAGGTCATGCCATCAGCTCTACAGACCTGATTTAGCTCATCAAGGAAGGTTACGTTCGAACAGCGAATCATGTGGCTTCCTTCAACTCAATATATAGAGCATATAGAGTAAAGAGCTTTAGATGTTGTTCGACCAAACATCAGAACAGGCAAGATGAGTAATCTAAGCAACTATGACTGTGGTATGATTGCTGATGCCACACATGGTGATTCCAGCATCTCAGAAACAGCACTAGAGTCTCTAGAGTTTACAGAGAATGGTGCGATAAACAAAACACATTCAGTGAGCTGCATTTCTGTGGGCAAAAACACCTGGTTATTAATGAGAGAGGTCAGAAGAGAATGTCCAGACTCATTCAAACTAACAGAAAGGCCACAAATGCTCAAATAACAGCTGTTTAAAACAGTGGTGTGCAGAATGGCATCTCTTACAACACCATGAATAATTCAGGCTGTTGTGGAGGCAAAAGGGGTCCTACCCAGTACTAGATAGGTGTTTCTAATAAAGTGGCCGGTAAGTGTACAGTAATGTCAAATCTGAAAACATGGTCTGGAAAAGTGGTACATGGGACCATAGAAAGAGTGACTGATAAAGAATGAGGGTGAAATACTACAGCCATATATAATGAAGTCCAATTTGTTCATGTTCCACGGTAATTGGTGTCAATGGATCTCGTTATCCTGAAACTTTCATGATCTAAACATGGAATATTGTTCGGCAGTTTCCTTCAATAAAACTATGCATAAAGAGTAACACAACAGTCCCTTATCATTTTGAGCAGTTGAATCAATTGATAGTTAGATCATTGTAAAGAAATGAATAGACAGTCATCTCAGATGTAATGTGTGAATTGCATTTTGAAATGGTATTGATTGATGTTATGTTGTGTCATTTTGAACAGGTGATTTTAGTTCAATGAACAAATGATCTTAGCTTTATGTGTATTGTATCCAAGCAACTGGAAAAAGTGTTAAGTTTTGAAAAATGTGCATTTTGATCATTGGTTGTGAGTTTTGTGTCTAGAGTTTTGAAAATTGACATCAATGTTCTGAAATTAGTGCCAAAGTGATTGTAAAAAACTCTATGGAATGCTGATTGGCTGACAGCCGTGGTATATCAGACCGTATTCCACGGGCATGACAAAACATATATATTTTTTTACTGCTCTAATTACATTGGCAACCAGTTTATAATAGCAGCAATAAGGCATCTCTGGGGTTTGTGGTATATGACCAATATACCACGGCTAAGGGATGTAATCCAGGCACTTCATGTTGCATCATGGATAAGAACAGCAGTTGGCCGTGGTATATTGGCCATATACCACGGCCCCCTCGGGCCTTATTGCTTAATTATATGTAAAGACAGCCGCAGTCAGTAAACATTGGAGAGGGACGGACAGTTCCTCAACATGAACATGATGAATGTTTTCTAGTATATATTGCCAGTGTGTCAGTGCTCTGCTGTAGACCAGGCCTGTTCTCCCTCTGGCTGTAGTTGTTGATCGGTCCATACATTAGAGCTCGCTGAAAAAGAAGCATTAGCATTGTGATGTTTTCTTTCCTATGATATTGTTAGATTAATGGCACAGTGTAAATGTGTGTTTCTTTTTAGTTTGCACACTTTTTTTTTTCTTCATATTTATGCAGAAGTATATTGTGGATTCAATTAAAAAACTGCCTCAAAAGCTCCATTCAGCCCTTACAGTACTGAAAAGAACAGGAATAGAAAGCCAACTCCGGCTGGCGCTAGCTACAGTAAACTGTTGGACAAAAGGAGAGAAAGAGTCAATCTGTGGTTTTCTCTGTTTTGGTACAGAAATAAAATGCTGCCTTTCGATTCCATTGAAACCATATGTGAACAGGAAACTGTAGGGTGTCGCCTCCTCCCCTCAGTGCAGAATGAATCACACACAATTTGCATTTGTTAAGCTTTTTACCCCCCAAAATCGGCATCTTAATTCCCCATGTCCATGTTCTTTCCATCATAATACATAATGTACTGATCTCAGATCATAATGTACTGATCTCAGATCATAATGTACTGATCTCAGATCATAATGTACTGATCTCAGATGATAATGTACTGATCTCAGATCATAATGTACTGATCTCAGATCATAATGTACCGATCTCAGATGATAATGTACCGATCTCAGATGACATTGCACTGATCTCAGATGATAATGTACTGATCTCAGATGATAATGTACTGATCTCAGATCATAATGTACTGATCTCAGATCATAATGTACTGATCTCAGATGATAATGTACTGATCTCAGATGATAATGTACTGACCTCAGATTATAATGTACTGATCTCAGATCATAATGTATTGACCTCAGATTATAATGTACTGATCTCAGATCATAATGTACTGATCTCAGATCATAATGTACTGATCTCAGATCATAATGTACTGATCTCAGATCATAATGTACCGATCTCAGATGATAATGTACTGATCTCAGATGATAATGTACTGATCTCAGATGATAATGTACTGATCTCAGATGATAATGTACTGATCTCAGATCATAATGTACTGATCTCAGATCATAATGTACTGATCTCAGATCATAATGTACTGATCTCAGATCATAATGTACTGATCTCAGATCATAATGTACTGATCTCAGCTTCGAGAGGTTCTGGAACCAGACTGTCCGTATGTGTCTGAAATGGCAGCCTGTTTCTTTTAAAGTCCACTACTTTGACCAGAGTCCTATGGTGCTATTTGGGACGCAGCATGACTGTATCATTCTTACCTCATCGCTCCCTGCCTGGGCCCTGGCCTGGGTCCTGGGCTGGGTACTAGCCTGGGTCCTGTGTCCTGGGCTGGGTCCTGGGCTGAGTCCTGGACTGGGTACTAGCCTGGGTCCTGGGCTGGGTCCTGGGCTGGGTACTAGGCTGGGTCCTGGCCTGGGTCCTGGGCTGGGTACTAGCCTGGGTCCTGTGTCCTGGGCTGGGTCCTGGGCTGAGTCCTGGACTGGGTACTAGCCTGGGTCCTGGGCTGGGTACTAGGCTGGGTCCTGGCCTGGGTCCTGGGCTGGGTACTAGCCTGGGTCCTGGGCTGGGTACTAGCCTGGGTCCTGGGCTGGGTCCTGGCCTTGGTCCTGGCCTTGGTCCTGGGCTGGGTCCTGGGCTGGGTCCTGGGCTGGGTACTAGCCTGGACCCTGGCCTGGGTCCTGGGCTGGGTCCTGGCCTTGGTTCTGGGCTGGGTCCTGGGCTGGGCCCTGGGCTGGGTCCTGGGCTGGGTCCTGGCATGGGTTCGAGGCTGGGTCCTGGCCTGGGTTCGAGGCTGGGTCCTGGCCTGGGTTCGAGGCTGGGTCCTGGGCTGGGTCTTGGGCTGGGCCCTGGCCTAGGTACTGGGCTGGGCCCTGGCCTAGGTACTGGGCTGGGCACTGGCCTAGGTACTGGGCTGGGTCCTGGCCTGGGTCCTTACCTGGGTTCGAGGCTGGGTCCTGGGCTGGTTCCTGGGCTGGGTTCGAGGCTGGGTCCTGGCCTGGGTCCGAGGCTTGGTCCTGGGCTGGGTTCTAGATTGGGTTTGAGGCTGTGTCCCAGCCTCGGACCAAGGCCAGGGTACTAGGCTGGAGATGGGAAGGACGGTGGCATCCACTTGATAACAGAACAGAACATTTAATGAATATATCAGACAATGGATTGGTGGAGCACTGACCCTTTACTTTAGAGGAGACATATCTTTGTGTGTGTGAGGTGTGTGTTAAGGTTAATATATGACAGGTGAACTAGTATTTACACAGTTTATTTATATATCTGGATTTGATTAGCGCTATCGATCAGCAGGACAAATCATTTTAGGAGCCTTACATTAAAGACATTTTTATGAGTCCAAGCCTCAAATAATTGTGACATTATCCAAGACACAGCCTACGATATACTGTATTGGCCACTACACATTATGCACGACAGAAAACCGTAAAAGCCGATAATAGATGTAGCCGTACTCCGTCGACTAAATAAATGAAAAAGCTCCAATAAGGCTAATATCTTCTTGAGTGTGGGCTGTATTCGTGTATGTTATTGAGTTAGGTCTATACTTTGTTATATGGACTGGGATTTTGGCACCTCGTTTAAACCATGAAGCTAGAAGAGAACATGCAATGCTGATGCAGGACATGGAGCCTACAAAGTAAAAATTAAAGGATAGCAAATTGTATTTTCATTTTGAAATATATTAGTGTTTACTTGACATTTTCATAATTAGTAAGTTGACGCATATAATATGCCTCTCATAATATTTCCCCAAATGATGTGTGACTGGCGTATTAGCCCACATCCTCTTTCTCTCTCGACGGTTGCTTCATTCCTTACTCGCTTTTAACAGTTCAATGAAATACGTTTTTGTTGTCCTTATCTTCATCTTTGTAATGACATGCTTGAATAATATGACAGCCTGCCTGGAGTTTGCCAAAAGGCACCTGAAGGACTCTCAGACCATGACAAACAAGATTCTCTGGTCTGATGAAACCAATATTGAACTGTTTGGCCTGAATACAAAGCATCACATCTGGTGGAAACCTGGCACCATCCCTACGGTTAGAAGCATGGTGGTGGCAGCATCTTGCTGTGGGGATGTTTTTCAGTGGCAGGGACTGGGAAACTAGTCAGGATCGAGGGAAAGACGAATGGAGCAAAATACAGAGAGATCCTTGATGAAAACCTGCTACAGGGCACTCAGGACCTCAGACTGGGGCAAAGATTCACCTTCCAACAGGAACAACGACCCCAAGAACACAGCCAGGACAGTGCAGGAGTGGCTTCAGGACAAGTCTCTGAATGTCCTTGAATAGCGCAGCCAGAACCCGGACTTGAACCAGATCGAACATCTCTGGAGAGACCTGAATATAGCTGTGCAGCGACGATCCCCATCCAACCTGACATCTTGACATGATCTGCAGAGATGAATGGTACAAACTCCCCATATACAGGTGTGCCAAGCTTGTAGCGTCACACCCAAGAATACTCTATGCTGGAATCGCTGCCGAAGGTGCTGCAACAAAGTACTGAGTAAAGGGTCTGAATACTTATGTAAATGTTACATTTCATTTAAAAACTTTTTTTTAATACATTTGTAAAAATGTACTGTATATAACCGTGTTTTTGCTTTGTTATTATTGTGTGTAGATTGATGAGGGAAAAAAAAAACTATTGAATAAATTTGAGAAGAAACCTGTAATGTAATAAAAGGTATACTTTCTGAATGCACCGTACAGGGCTGTATATCAATCTAGAAGGGTTATGGATGCAATTTGAATTGATGGAGATGGAGCTAGCCTGCTAAAGAGTGTAACAGTGTGGTATAGTAGTGTATCAGTGTGGTATAGTAGTGTATCAGTGTGGTATAGTAGTGTCAGTGTGGTATAGTAGTGTCAGTGTGGTAGTGTAACAGTGTGGTATAGTAGTATATAGTAGTGTAACGGTGTGGTATAGTAGTAGTGTAACGGTGTGGTATAGTAGTGTAACGGTGTGGTATAGTAGTGTAACGGTGTGGTATAGTAGTGTAACGGTGTGGTATAGTAGTGTAACGGTGTGGTATAGTAGTGTAACGGTGTGGTATAGTAGTGTAACGGTGTGGTATAGTAGTGTATCAGTGTGGTATAGTAGTGTATCGGTGTGGTATAGTAGTGTAACGGTGTGGTATAGTAGTGTCAGTGTGGTATAGTGGTGTAACGGTGTGGTATAGTAGTGTAACGGTGTGGTATAGTAGTGTAACGGTGTGGTATAGTAGTGTAACGGTGTGGTATAGTAGTGTATCGGTGTGGTATAGTAGTGTATCGGTGTGGTATAGTAGTGTATCAGTGTGGTATAGTAGTGTATCAGTGTGGTATAGTAGTGTATCAGTGTGGTATAGTAGTGTATCAGTGTGGTATAGTAGTGTATCAGTGTGGTATAGTAGTGTATCAGTGTGGTATAGTAGTGTATCAGTGTGGTATAGTAGTGTATCAGTGTGGTATAGTAGTGTAACAGTGTGGTATAGTAGTGTAACAGTGTGGTATAGTAATGTATCAGTGTGGTATAGTAGTGTAACGGTGTGGTATAGTAGTGTAACGGTGTGGTATAGTACAATCTAGAACAGGGTTTTGGATGCAATTTGAATGGAATTGATGGAGATAGAAAAAGACTGCTAAAGAGTGCTCGTGTGCACACTGATTTTAAAGCAACACTTTTTGGAGTGATAAGCTGTTTTTAAAACTCTGCATCTGCGATTTAAAACTAAAATAATAATCTACCCGAAAGGGAGATGGAGTAGCGTAGACTATGCTGCAGAAAATGTAGTTCTACATCTAGGATTATGCCTATCTGCCAACTGCCCCGAGCAACACCCAAGCAAACTTTGATCTGAATTGTTGCTGGTAATAGCGCTCACTGTTGCTTCTAGTGGACGGTTTTTGAAGGCATCTACTGATGTCCTCAGGACATATAAAGACGTCCAATTTCGAAGTCGCTCTGGAGCGATTTACTTTGGCTATCGAATGTTCCTATGGAAACCTGGGGCAGATGTTGTAGGGCGTCGTTAATGAATAGGTCTACATTACATGACATGTTTTGCATTGCGGGTGTGTAGAACTTTGTGGGGCCGAGCTAGTATGTTGCATGCATTCCTTAGCCGATGTTGAATTAATTCTGACAACTTCCTTTTGTTGGTGCGCTTGTAAATTGAAAAGGAAGTGATTTCATGCAATAATGTAAAGTATTTGCGAGCGCTCCTTCTGAAGCTTCTCCTGTTGAGAGATTTATGCAGCTAGCGGTAAACACAGCTTAATGTCTGTTGTTTAGCCAGGATGGAAGATGCATCTTAACAGTAGAAGAGGGAGACAGGTCCAGGGGTCCTAAACAATACCTACACTAGCATTACATTATTACACCACCATTGGTATTCTCTTAACAGGTTCATTCACCTTGTAAAGAAAGACAATAACATATTTCCTAATGTAATGGCTTAGAATTGTATGGGCTGTTTGTTTCATATCTTAAAGACTATTAGTTTGTTGCAAATTATTTTTCAGAAAGACACTAGGGCAGTGTATTGCTATTTCTTACTGTTTGAAGTCTATTCTCCCAACTCCTTTAAAAGTACATTTCTAAGAGAGTGGAGAGAGGAGAGGAGAATGATGATGGATGTAGTTCTACTAGCTGCTAAACTTGGTGAAATGGCCCTAATTGTGATTTAAATGTTGATGCTGATTATATTGTATATCCATACAAATGTTATCGAGCGTCACCATGACAGGATAAACACTAGGGGACCAGGGGGACAGAGAGACAAATCTGATACCTAAGGCCTTACCTGATACCTAAGGCATTACCTGATACCTGATACCTAAGGCCTTACCTGATACCTGATACCTAAGGCTTTACCTGATACCTAAGGCTTTACCTGATACCTAAGGCCTTACCTGATACCTAAGGCCTTACCTGATACCTAAGACCTTACCTGATACCTGATACCTAAGGCTTTACCTGATACCTAAGGCCTTACCTGATACCTAAGGCCTTACCTGATACCTAAGGCCTTACCTGATACCTAAGGCATTACCTGATACCTGATACCTAAGGCCTTACCTGATACCTAAGGCCTTACCTGATACCTAAGGCCTTACCTGATACCTAAGGCCTTACCTGATACCTAAGACCTTACCTGATACCTGATACCTAAGGCTTTACCTGATACCTAAGGCCTTACCTGATACCTAAGGCCTTACCTGATACCTAAGGCCTTACCTGATACCTAAGACCTTACCTCATACCTAAGGCCTTACCTCATACCTAAGGCCTTACCTGATACCTAAGGCCTTACCTGATACCTACACCTAAGGCCTTACCTGATACCTGACACCTAAGGCATTACCTGATACCTGATACCTAAGGCATTACCTGATACCTGATACCAAAGGCATTACCTGATACCTGATACATAAGGCATTACTTGATACCTGATACCTAAGGCATTACCTGATACCTGATACCTAAGGCCTTACCTGATACCTGATACCTAAGGCATTACCTTATACCTAAGGCCTTACCTTATACCTAAGGCATTACCTTATACCTAAGGCCTTACCTTATACCTAAGGCCTTACCTGATACCTAAGGCATTACCTGATACCTGATACCTAAGGCATTACCTGATACCTGATACCTAAGGCATTACCTGATACCTGATACCTAAGGCATTACCTGATACCTGATACCTAAGGCCTTACCTGATACCTGATACCTAAGGCATTACCTGATACCTAAGGCCTTACCTGATACCTGATACCTAAGGCCTTACCTGATACCTAAGGCATTACCTGATACCTGATACCTAAGGCATTACCTGATACCTGATACCTAAGGCATTACCTGATACCTGATACCTAAGGCATTACCTGATACCTGATACCTAAGGCATTACCTGATACCTGATACCTAAGGCATTACCTGATACCTGATACCTAAGGCATTACTTGATACCTGATACCTAAGGCATTACCTGATACCTGATACCTAAGGCCTTACCTGATACCTAAGGCATTACCTGATACCTGATACCTAAGGCATTACCTGATACCTGATACCTAAGGCATTACTTGATACCTGATACCTAAGGCATTACCTGATACCTGATACCTAAGGCATTACTTGATACCTGATACCTAAGGCATTACCTGATACCTGATACCTAAGGCATTACTTGATACCTGATACCTAAGGCATTACCTGATACCTGATACCTAAGGCCTTACCTGATACCTAAGGCCTTACCTGATACCTAAGGCCTTACCTGATACCTAAGGCCTTACCTGATACCTAAGGCCTTACCTGATACCTGATACCTAAGGCCTTACCTGATACCTAAGGCCTTACCTGATACCTGATACCTAAGGCATTACCTGATACCTGATACCTAAGGCATTACTTGATACCTGATACCTAAGGCATTACCTGATACCTGATACCTAAGGCCTTACCTGATACCTAAGGCCTTACCTGATACCTGATACCTAAGGCCTTACCTGATACCTAAGGCCTTACCTGATACCTGATACCTAAGGCATTACCTGATACCTGATACCTAAGGCATTACTTGATACCTGATACCTAAGGCATTACCTGATACCTGATACCTAAGGCCTTACCTGATACCTAAGGCCTTACCTGATACCTGATACCTAAGGCATTACCTGATACCTGATACCTAAGGCATTACCTGATACCTGATACCTAAGACATTACCTGATACCTGATACCTAAGGCATTACTTGATACCTGATACCTAAGGCATTACCTGATACCTAAGGCCTTACCTTGCTCTCACTTTGATTTTCTTTCTGTCTTTCGCTATCTCTTTCTCTTTCTCCCTATTTCTGCAATGTCCCTACATTCCTTTCTGCAATTTTCCAATCTCTTTCAGTTTACCTCATCTTTCCACCTCTCTCTCTTCCTTCCTTCCTTTCTCTACCTCTACATCGGGCCCTTCTTTAGGCTGAGCAGATACCTCACACCATTACATGTGTCTGTAGCCTGTTGTAACATTAGCAGGTTCTCTGCTGGTACATTATGAGCTGTGTGTGTGTGTCACCCTGTGACTTATAGTAGGCCAAGGGTGCAGGTCGTAAAGAAGCCGTTGGAGTTACTGATGCATGACAATAAAACACGGAGCATGAAATGATCTGACACTCCCAGTGGAATCACTGCTGTTCCTTTCTTTTCTTCTCCTCTCTCTCTCCTCTCTCTCTTCCTCTCTCTCTCTCTGTCCCTCTCCCTCTTTCTCTCTCTCTTTTCTTCTCTCGCTCGCTCGCTCGCTCTCTCGCTCTCTCGCTCTCTCTCTCTCTCGCTCTCTCTCTCTCTACTTAGTTTTTTCACATCAGACATTCAGTAATGTATTCATGGCTATTAGTTAAAAATGTTTCTCCCATCACAGTAAGAGCTAAGCACTGCAGTTTAAATGGCATCAGTATACATTACATTAGGTGATTATCAATGTAGAGCTTGTATTGTATTTTTATTTAACTAGCCAAGTCAGTGTACAACAAATTCTTATTTTACAATGACGGCCTACCTTGGCCAAACCCTCCACTAAACCGGAGAATTGCGTGCTGCCCCATGGGACTCCCGATCACAGTCGGTTGTGATACAGCCCAGGATCAAACCAGAGTCTGTAGTAACACCTCTAGCACTGTGATGCGCCACGCGGGAGCCATAGTGGTACACAGTGAGAAAGTATGTGGTTTAGTGTGTGGGTTGGTAGGTGTGCGCAAGATTTCAGGTCCAGGTTTTGCAGCTCTTTCAGAACATCTGCTATCTGGATTTGGGTGAAGGAGAAGCTGGGGAGCCTTGGGCAAGTAGTTGTGGAGCTGTTGGCCGGGGTTGGAGTAACCAAGAGGGAAGCTTATTGAAATTCACGATTATCGTGGATTTATCGGTGGTGACCGTGTTACCTAGACTTAGTGCAGTGGGCAGCTGGGAGGAGGTGTTCTTATTCTCCATGGACTTTACAGTGTCCCAAAACTTCGAGGAGTTAGAGCTACAGGATGCAAATTTCTGTTTGAAAAAGCTAGTCTTTGCTTTCCTAACTGACTGCATGTATTGGTTCCTGACTTCCCTGAGAAGTTGCATATCGTGGGGACTATCCGATGCTAGTGCAGTCCGCCACAGGATGTTTTTGTGCTGGTCGAGGGCGGTCAGGTCTTGAGTGAACCAAGGGCTATATCTGTTCTTAGTTATACATTTTTTGAAAGGGGTATGCTTATTTAAGATGGTGAGGAAATTACTTTTAAAGAACGACCAGGCATCCACGACTGACGGGATGAGGTCAATATCCTTCCAGGATACCCGGGTCAGGTCAATTAGAAAGGCCTGCTCGCAGAAGTGTTTGACCGCGGACCAATTACGGATGCAGGCAATGAGGCAGTGATCGGTGAGATCCTGATTGAAAATTGCAGTAGTGTATTTGGAGGGAAAGTTGGTCAGGATAATATCTATGTTTACGGATTTAGGGTTGTACCTGGTGGGTTCCTTGATAATTTGTGTGAGATTGTGAGCATCTAGCTTAGATTGTAGGACTGCCGGGGTGTTAATAAGCATATCCCAGTTTAGGTCACCTAACTGTACCAACTCTGAAGATCGATGGGGGGCAATCAATTCACATATGGTGTCCAGGGCACATCTGGGAGCTGAGGAGGGTCTATAACAGCCGGCAACAGTGAGAGACTTATTTCTAGAGAGATTCATTTTTTAAATTAGAAGCTCGAACTGTTTGGGCATAGACCTGGAAAGCATGACAGAACATTGCAGGCTATCTCTGGAGTAGATTGCAACTCCTCCCCCTTTGGCAGTTCCATCTTGACACAAATGTTGTAGTTGGGTATGGAAATCTCAGAATTTTTGGTGGCCTTCCTAAGCCAGGATTCAGACACGTTTAGGACATCAGGGTTGGCGGAGTGTGCTAAAGCAGTGAGTAAAACAACCTTAGGGAGGAGGCTTCTGATGTTAACATGCATGAAACCAAGGCTTTTTTGGTTACAGAAGTCAACAAACGAGAGTGCCTGGGGACACGCAGTGCCTGGGTTTACCTCCACATCAGAGGAGGAGTAGGATGAGAGTACAGCTAAAGGCTATCAAAACTTGCATGGAGCCCCAGGCCGAGGGAGATTGACAGTTATTTTGTGTTCCTTTCATTTGCGAATAATCGCACCAACTGTTGTCACCTTCTCAACAAGCTGCTTGGCGATGGTCTTTGTAGCCCATTCCAGCCTTGTGTAGGTCTACAATCTTGTCCCTGACATCCTTGGAGAGCTCTTTGGATCTTGGCCATGGTGGAGAGTTTGGAATCTGATTGATTGATTGCTTCTGTGGACAGGTGTCTTTTATACAGGTAACGAGCTGCGATTAGAAGCTCACTCTTAAAGGGAGTGCACCTTAGACTGATCATTTCTTTGTCCGTGGGCAAACGTACAAGATCAGCAGGGGATCATATACTTTTTTCCTCACTGTATATACAGTGGGTATCGGTACATTGTCAATGTGAGGTGGCACCGGTTAGTGGAGATAATTGGGGAAATATGTACATGTAGGTGGAGTTATTAATGTATACAGTATACATGGTTAATATAGACACTACACAAAGATAATATAGACAGTATACATGGTAATTATAGACAGCAGACAAGGTTAATATAGACAGTATAAGGTAATGGTTAATATAGACAGTATACAGTACATGGTTAATATAGACAGCAGACAAGGTTAATATAGACAGTATACAGTATTCATAGTAAATATAGACAGTAGACAGTATACATGGTTAATATAGACAGTATACATAGTATATATAGACAGTATACATGGTTAATATAGGCAGTTTACATGGTTAATATAGACAGTATACAGAATACATGGTAAATATCGACAGTATACATGGATAATATAGACAGTATACAGTATACATGGTCAATATAGACAGTATACATGGTTAATATAGACAGTATACAGTATACATGGTAAATATAGACAGTTTACATGGTTAATATAGACAGTATACAGTATACATGGTCAATATAGACAGTATACATGGTTAATATAGACAGTATACATGGTAAATATAGACAGTATACATGGTTAAAATAGACAGTATACATGGTTAATATAGGCAGTTTACATGGTTAATATAGACAGTATACAGTATACTTGGTTAATATAGACAGTATACATGGTTAATATAGACAGTATACATGGTAAATATAGACAGTATACATGGTTAATATAGACAGTATACATGGTTAATATAGACAGTATACATGGTCAATATAGACAGTATACATGGTTAATATAGACAGTATACATGGTTAATATAGACAGTATACATGGTTAATATAGACAGTATACAGGTAATATAGACAGTGGGTTAATATAGACAGTATACATGGATAATATAGACAGTATACGTGGTCAATATAGACAGTATACGTGGTCAATATAGACAGTATACAGTATACATGGTTAATATAGACAGTATACGTGGTCAATATAGACAGTATACAGTATACATGGTCAATATAGACAGTATACGTGGTCAATATAGACAGTATACAGTATACATGGTCAATATAGACAGTATACATGGATAATATAGACAGTATACATGGTTAATATAGACAGTATACATGGTCAATATAGACAGTATACAGTATAATATAGACAGTATACATGGTCAATATAGACAGTATACGTGGTCAATATAGGCAGTTTACATGGTCAATATAGACAGTATACATGGTTAATATAGACAGTATACATGGTTAATATAGACAGTATACATGGTTAATATAGACAGTATACATGGTCAATATAGACAGTATACAGTATACATGGTCAATATAGACAGTATATGTGGTCAATATAGACAGCATACGTGGTTAATATAGACAGTATACAGTATACATGGTTAATATAGGCAGTTTACATGGTCAATATAGACAGTATACAGTATACGTGGTCAATATAGACAGTATACGTGGTCAATATAGACAGTATACGTGGTCAATATAGACAGTATACATGGTTAATATAGGCAGTTTACATGGTCAATATAGACAGTATACAGTATACGTGGTCAAATTAGACAGTACGTGGTCAATATAGACAGTATACATGGTTAATATAGACAGTATACATGGTTAATATAGACAGTATACATGGTCAATATAGACAGTATACAGGTTAATATAGACAGTATACGTGGTCAATATAGACAGTATACATGGTCAATATAGACAGTATACGTGGTCAATATAGACAGTATACAGTATACATGGTCAATATAGACAGTTTACATGGTCAATATAGACAGTATACATATACGTGGTCAATATAGACAGTATACATGGTCAATATAGACAGTATACGTGGTCAATATAGACAGTATACATGGTTAATATAGACAGTATACATGGTCAATATAGACAGTATACAGTATACGTGGTCAAATTAGACAGTATACGTGGTCAATATAGACAGTATACATGGTTAATATAGACAGTATACATGGTTAATATAGACAGTATACATGGTTAATATAGACAGTATACATGGTCAATATAGACAGTATACGTGGTTAATATAGACAGTATACGTGGTCAATATAGACAGTATACATGGTCAATATAGACAGTATACGTGGTCAATATAGACAGTATACAGTATACATGGTTAATATAGGCAGTTTACATGGTCAATATAGACAGTATACAGTATACATGGTCAATATAGACAGTATACGTGGTCAATATAGACAGTATACGTGGTCAATATAGACAGTATACGTGGTTAATATAGACAGCATACGTGGTTAATATAGACAGCATACATGGTTAATATAGACAGCATACGTGGTTAATATAGACAGCATATGTGGTTAATATAGACAGCATACGTGGTTAATATAGACAGCATACATGGTTAATATAGACAGCATACGTGGTTAATATAGACAGCATACGTGGTTAATATAGACAGCATACGTGGTTAATATAGACAGCATACGTGGTTAATATAGACAGCATACATGGTTAATATAGACAGCATACATGGTTAATATAGACAGCATACGTGGTTAATATAGACAGCATACATGGTTAATATAGACAGCATACATGGTTAATATAGACAGCATACATGGTTAATATAGACAGCATACATGGTTAATATAGACAGCATACATGGTTAATATAGACAGCATACATGGTTAATATAGACAGTATACAGTATACATGGTTAATATAGACAGTATACATGGATAATATAGACAGTATACGTGGTCAATATAGACAGTATACGTGGTCAATATAGACAGTATACAGTATACATGGTTAATATAGACAGTATACGTGGTCAATATAGACAGTATACAGTATACATGGTCAATATAGACAGTATACGTGGTCAATATAGACAGTATACAGTATACATGGTCAATATAGACAGTATACATGGATAATATAGACAGTATACATGGTTAATATAGACAGTATACATGGTCAATATAGACAGTATACAGTATACGTGGTCAATATAGACAGTATACGTGGTCAATATAGACAGTATACGTGGTCAATATAGGCAGTTTACATGGTCAATATAGACAGTATACATGGTTAATATAGACAGTATATATGGTTAATATAGACAGTATACATGGTTAATATAGACAGTATACATGGTCAATATAGACAGTATACAGTATACATGGTCAATATAGACAGTATATGTGGTCAATATAGACAGCATACGTGGTTAATATAGACAGTATACAGTATACATGGTTAATATAGGCAGTTTACATGGTCAATATAGACAGTATACAGTATACGTGGTCAATATAGACAGTATACGTGGTCAATATAGAC
This sequence comes from Oncorhynchus gorbuscha, assembly GCF_021184085.1. Lineage (NCBI taxonomy): Eukaryota > Metazoa > Chordata > Actinopteri > Salmoniformes > Salmonidae > Oncorhynchus > Oncorhynchus gorbuscha. The sequence goes on along the minus strand of NC_060182.1, from coordinate 91,649,230 downwards.
AGTATACGTGGTCAATATAGACAGTATACATGGTTAATATAGGCAGTTTACATGGTCAATATAGACAGTATACAGTATACGTAGTCAAATTAGACAGTACGTGGTCAATATAGACAGTATACATGGTTAATATAGACAGTATACATGGTTAATATAGACAGTATACATGGTCAATATAGACAGTATACGTGGTTAATATAGACAGTATACGTGGTCAATATAGACAGTATACATGGTCAATATAGACAGTATACGTGGTCAATATAGACAGTATACAGTATACATGGTTAATATAGGCAGTTTACATGGTCAATATAGACAGTATACAGTATACGTGGTCAATATAGACAGTATACATGGTCAATATAGACAGTATACGTGGTCAATATAGACAGTATACATGGTTAATATAGACAGTATACATGGTCAATATAGACAGTATACAGTATACGTGGTCAATATAGACAGTATACATGGTTAATATAGACAGTATACATGGTTAATATAGACAGTATACATGGTTAATATAGACAGTATACATGGTCAATATAGACAGTATACGTGGTTAATATAGACAGTATACGTGGTCAATATAGACAGTATACATGGTCAATATAGACAGTATACGTGGTCAATATAGACAGTATACAGTATACATGGTTAATATAGGCAGTTTACATGGTCAATATAGACAGTATACAGTATACATGGTCAATATAGACAGTATACGTGGTCAATATAGACAGTATACGTGGTCAATATAGACAGTATACGTGGTTAATATAGACAGCATACGTGGTTAATATAGACAGCATACATGGTTAATATAGACAGCATACGTGGTTAATATAGACAGCATATGTGGTTAATATAGACAGCATACGTGGTTAATATAGACAGCATACATGGTTAATATAGACAGCATACGTGGTTAATATAGACAGCATACGTGGTTAATATAGACAGCATACGTGGTTAATATAGACAGCATACGTGGTTAATATAGACAGCATACATGGTTAATATAGACAGCATACATGGTTAATATAGACAGCATACGTGGTTAATATAGACAGCATACATGGTTAATATAGACAGCATACATGGTTAATATAGACAGCATACATGGTTAATATAGACAGCATACATGGTTAATATAGACAGCATACGTGGTTAATATAGACAGCATACGTGGTTAATATAGACAGCATACATGGTTAATATAGACAGCATACGTGGTTAATATAGACAGCATACGTGGTTAATATAGACAGCATACGTGGTTAATATAGACAGCATACGTGGTTAATATAGACAGCATACGTGGTTAATATAGACAGCATACGTGGTTAATATAGACAGCATACATGGTTAATATAGACAGCATACGTGGTTAATATAGACAGCATACATGGTTAATATAGACAGCATACATGGTTAATATAGACAGCATACATGGTTAATATAGACAGTATACATGGTCAATATAGACAGTATACAGTATACGTGGTCAATATAGACAGTATACATGGTTAATATAGACAGTATACATGGTTAATATAGACAGTATACATGGTTAATATAGACAGTATACATGGTCAATATAGACAGTATACGTGGTTAATATAGACAGTATACGTGGTCAATATAGACAGTATACATGGTCAATATAGACAGTATACGTGGTCAATATAGACAGTATACAGTATACATGGTTAATATAGGCAGTTTACATGGTCAATATAGACAGTATACAGTATACATGGTCAATATAGACAGTATACGTGGTCAATATAGACAGTATACGTGGTCAATATAGACAGTATACGTGGTTAATATAGACAGCATACGTGGTTAATATAGACAGCATACATGGTTAATATAGACAGCATACGTGGTTAATATAGACAGCATACGTGGTTAATATAGACAGCATACGTGGTTAATATAGACAGCATACATGGTTAATATAGACAGCATACGTGGTTAATATAGACAGCATACGTGGTTAATATAGACAGCATACGTGGTTAATATAGACAGCATACGTGGTTAATATAGACAGCATACATGGTTAATATAGACAGTATACATGGTTAATATAGACAGCATACGTGGTTAATATAGACAGCATACATAATATAGACAGCATACATGGTTAATATAGACAGCATACATGGTTAATATAGACAGCATACATGGTTAATATAGACAGCATACATGGTTAATATAGACAGCATACGTGGTTAATATAGACAGCATACATGGTTAATATAGACAGCATACGTGGTTAATATAGACAGTATACGTGGTTAATATAGACAGCATACATGGTTAATATAGACAGCATACGTGGTTAATATAGACAGCATACGTGGTTAATATAGACAGCATACGTAATATAGACAGCATACATGGTTAATATAGACAGTATACATGGTTAATATAGACAGCATACATGGTTAATATAGACAGCATACATGGTTAATATAGACAGCATACGTGGTTAATATAGACAGTATACATGGTTAATATAGACAGCATACATGGTTAATATAGACAGTATACATGGTTAATATAGACAGCATACATGGTTAATATAGACAGCATACATGGTTAATATAGACAGCATACGTGGTTAATATAGACAGCATACATGGTTAATATAGACAGCATACGTGGTTAATATAGACAGTATACATGGTTAATATAGACAGATACATGGTTAATATAGACAGCATACATGGTTAATATAGACAGCATACATGGTTAATATAGACAGTATACGTGGTTAATATAGACAGCATACGTGGTTAATATAGACAGCATACATGGTTAATATAGACAGCATACATGGTTAATATAGACAGTATACATGGTTAATATAGACAGCATACATGGTTAATATAGACAGTTTACATGGTTAATATAGACAGCATACATGGTTAATATAGACAGCATACGGTTAATATAGACAGCATACGTGGTTAATATAGACAGCATACATGGTTAATATAGACAGTATACATGGTTAATATAGACAGCATACGTGGTTAATATAGACAGCATACGTGGTTAATATAGACAGCATACATGGTTAATATAGACAGCATACGTGGTTAATATAGACAGCATACGTGGTTAATATAGACAGCATACGTGGTTAATATAGACAGCATACATGGTTAATATAGACAGCATACATGGTTAATATAGACAGCATACATGGTTAATATAGACAGCATACGTGGTTAATATAGGTTTAATATAGACAGCATACATGGTTAATATAGACAGCATACATGGTTAATATAGACAGCATACATGGTTAATATAGACAGCATACATGGTTAATATAGACAGCATACATGGTTAATATAGACAGCATACATGGTTAATATAGACAGCATACATGGTTAATATAGACAGCATACGTGGTTAATATAGACAGCATACGTGGTTAATATAGACAGCATACATGGTTAATATAGACAGTATACATGGTTAATATAGACAGCATACGTGGTTAATATAGACAGCATACGTGGTTAATATAGACAGCATACATGGTTAATATAGACAGCATACGTGGTTAATATAGACAGCATACGTGGTTAATATAGACAGCATACGTGGTTAATATAGACAGCATACATGGTTAATATAGACAGCATACATGGTTAATATAGACAGCATACATGGTTAATATAGACAGCATACGTGGTTAATATAGACAGCATACATGGTTAATATAGACAGCATACATGGTTAATATAGACAGCATACATGGTTAATATAGACAGCATACATGGTTAATATAGACAGCATACATGGTTAATATAGACAGTATACATGGTTAATATAGACAGCATACATGGTTAATATAGACAGCATACGTGGTTAATATAGACAGCATACATGGTTAATATAGACAGCATACATGGTTAATATAGACAGCATACGTGGTTAATATAGACAGCATACGTGGTTAATATAGACAGCATACATGGTTAATATAGACAGCATACGTGGTTAATATAGACAGCATACATGGTTAATATAGACAGCATACATGGTTAATATAGACAGTTTTCATGGTTCCTTTTTTTGCCATTTACATCTGCTAGATCACATTGATCAATAAAATAGGATTTTTGAAAACAGATATCAATTATAATCAAGACATGGGTGGAATAAATCATGTTTATCTTGAACAAATATGAATGAAACAAGGTTTTCATCACTGATGTTTATTGCTTTGAACTGAACAACTGTGTGTGTGTTGCAAATGTATTTCTTGCACTTGATGCATGTTTTCTGTGTCTTCCTGTCCTTCTTGGGTCCACACACATCGCATCTCTTCTTCTTGTTGCTACCGGCTGTGATCTAGAATGATGAAAACACAGTTCAGGAATTTAACGAACATCTCATCCTCCACCTTCCTCTCTTCTCCTCCCCCTTCCTTCTTCCTCCTCTACCTGCCTCTGTCCTCCTCTCCCTGCCTCTATCCTCCTCTCCCTTCCTCTATCCTCCTCTCCCTTCCTCTATCCTCCTCTCCCTTCCTCTATCCTCCTCTCCCTTCCTCTATCCTCCTCTCCCTTCCTCTCTCCTCCTCCTCCTCCTCCTCTCTCCTCCTCCATCCACCTCTCTCCTCCTCCTCTGCATCCTCCTCTCTAGGAGGTAGAGAGGGGTGCAGAGGGGTACAGAGGGGTACAGAGGGGTGCAGAGGGGTATAAAGGGGCGCAGAGGGGTGCAGAGGAGTACAGAAAGGTAGAGAGGGGTGCAGAGGGGTAGAGAGGGGTGCAGAGGGGTAGAGAGGGGTGCAGAGGGGTGCAGAGGGGTAGAGAGGGGTGCAGAGGGGTGCAGAGGGGTAGAGAAAGGTAGAGAGGGGTGCAGAGGGGTAGAGAGGGGTGTAGAGAAAGGTAGAGAGGGGTGCAGAGGGGTAGAGAGGGGTACAGAAAGGTAGAGAGGGTTACAGAAAGGTAGAGAGGGGTGGAGAGTTGTAGAGAGGGGTGCAGAGGGGTAGAGAAAGGTAGAGAGGGGTAGAGGGGTAGAGAAATGTAGAGAGGGGTAGAGGGGTGTAGAGAAAGGTAGAGAGGCGTATAGACGGGTAGAGGGGTGTAGAGAGGGGTGCAGAGGAGTAGAGAGGGGTACAGAGGAGTAGCGGGGTAGAGAGGGGTACAGAGGAGTAGAGAGGGGTAGAGAGGGGTGCAGAGGGTGAGAAAGGTAGAGGGTGTATAGAGGGGTAGAGGGGTGTAGAGAGGGGTGCAGAGGGGTGCAGAGGGGTGCAGAGGGGTACAGAAAGGTATAGAGGGGTAGAGAGGGGTATAGCGGGGTAGAGAAGGGTACAGAGGGAGATGTGTGTTTTGTTTTTGGCAGGGTTAAAGGGAGCTCATTTCACACCCCTGTAATTACACTGGTCCCAGGAGAGATACACTCAATAAGCATTATCAACTCCACCAGCTGGTACACACACACACACACACACACACACACACACACACACACACACACACACACACACACACACACACACACACACACACACACACACACACACACACACACACACACACACACACACACACACACACACACACACACACACACACACACACACACACACACACACATTCTACTTAATGGCCCTTCGGATGCAACGATGTGCTTGGGAGATAATATGCCAAAATGTGTGTGTGTGGGGGTGTTTATGTGTGGGTCCAGAGTGTGTGTTTATGTGTGTGTGTGTCGGTACTCAGTCTGTTTTGATAACGATGATGTTGTTGCTGACAATGATCATCATGATGGTGACGATGATGATGATGATGAAGATGATGACGATAATGATAATGGATGGTGACTATGACGACGACGATGAGGAGTAGTCAACTACTTGCCAAACTGATCATTACAGAGACATCTATTGGTCCCCTCGGAGAGTTCATCAATGAGCTTGATGCCTTGATAAGCTCCTTTCCTGAGGACGGCTCACCTCTCACAGTTCTGGGCGACTTTAACCTCCCCACGTCTACCTTTGACTCATTCCTCTCTGCCTCCTTCTTTCCACTCCTCTCCTCTTTTGACCTCACCCTCTCACCTTCCCCCCTTACTCACAAGGCAGGCAATACGCTCGACCTCATCTTTACTAGATGCTGTTCTTCCACTAACCTCATTGCAACTCCCCTCCAAGTGTCCGACCACTACCTTGTATCCTTTTCCCTCTCGCTATCATCCAACACCTCCCACACTGCCCCTACTCGGATGGTGTCGCGCCGTCCCAACCTTCGCTCTCTCTGCCCCGCTACTCTCTCCTCTTCCATCCTATCATCTCTTCCCTCTGCTCAAACCTTCTCCAACCTATCTCCTGATTCTGCCTCCTCAACCCTCCTCTCCTCCCTCTCTGCATCCTTTGACTCTCTATGTCCCCTATCCTCCAGGCCGGCTCGGTCCTCCCCTCCCGCTCCGTGGCTCGATGACTCATTGCGAGCTCACAGAACAGGGCTCCGGGCAGCCGAGCGGAAATGGAGGAAAACTCGCCTCCCTGCGGACCTGGCATCCTTTCACTCCCTCCTCTTTACATTTTCCTCCTCTGTCTCTGCTGCTAAAGCCACTTTCTACCACTCTAAATTCCAAGCATCTGCCTCTAACCCTAGGAAGCTCTTTGCCACCTTCTCCTCCCTCCTGAATCCCCCCCCCTCCTCCCTCTCTGCAGATGACTTCGTCAACCATTTTAAAAAAGAAGGTCGACGACATCAGATCCTCGTTTGCTAAGTCAAACGACACCGCTGGTTCTGCTCACACTGCCCTACCCTGTGCTCTGACCTCTTTCTCCCCTCTCTCTCCAGATGAAATCTTGCGTCTTGTGACGGCCGGCCGCCCAACAACCTGCCCGCTTGACCCTATCCCCTCCTCTCTTCTCCAGACCATTTCCGGAGACCTTCTCCCTTACCTCACCTCGCTCATCAACTCATCCCTGACCGCTGGCTACGTCCCTTCCGTCTTCAAGAGAGCTAGAGTTGCACCCCTTCTGAAAAAACCTACACTCGATCCCTCCGATGTCAACAATTACAGACCAGTATCCCTTCTTTCTTTTCTCTCCAAAACTCTTGAACGTGCCGTCCTTGGCCAGCTCTCCCGCTATCTCTCTCTGAATGACCTTCTTGATCCAAATCAGTCAGGTTTCAAGACTAGTCATTCAACTGAGACTGCTCTCCTCTGTATCACGGAGGCGCTCCGCACTGCTAAAGCTAACTCTCTCTCCTCTGCTCTCATCCTTCTAGATCTATCGGCTGCCTTCGATATTGTGAACCATCAGATCCTCCTCTCCACCCTCTCCGAGTTGGGCATCTCCGGGGCGGCCCACGCTTGGATTGCGTCCTACCTGACAGGTCGCTCCTACCTGGTGGCGTGGCGAGAATCTGTCTCTTCACCACGCGCTCTCACCACTGGTGTCCCCCAGGGCTCTGTTCTAGGCCCTCTCCTATTCTCGCTATACACCAAGTCACTTGGCTCTGTCATAACCTCACATGGTCTCTCCTATCATTGCTATGCAGACGACACACAATTAATCTTCTCCTTTCCCCCTTCTGATGACCAGGTGGCGAATCGCATCTCTGCATGTCTGGCAGACATATCAGTGTGGATGACGGATCACCACCTCAAGCTGAACCTCGGCAAGACGGAGCTGCTCTTCCTCCCGGGGAAGGACTGCCCGTTCCATGATCTCACCATCACGGTTGACAACTCCATTGTGTCCTCCTCCCAGAGCGCTAAGAACCTTGGCGTGATCCTGGACAACACCCTGTCGTTCTCAACTAACATCAAGGCGGTGGCCCGTTCCTGTAGGTTCATGCTCTACAACATCCGCAGAGTACGACCCTGCCTCACACAGGAAGCGGCGCAGGTCCTAATCCAGGCACTTGTCATCTGCCGTCTGGATTACTGCAACTCGCTGTTGGCTGGGCTCCCTGCCTGTGCCATTAAACCCCTTCAACTCATCCAGAACGCCGCAGCCCGTCTGGTGTTCAACCTTCCCAAGTTCTCTCACGTCACCCCGCTCCTCCGTTCTCTCCACTAGCTTCCAGTTGTAGCTCGCATCCGCTACAAGACCATGGTGCTTGCCTACGGAGCTGTGAGGGGAACGGCACCTCAGTACCTCCAGGCTCTGATCAGGCCCTACACCCAAACAAGGGCACTGCGTTCATCCACCTCTGGCCTGCTCGCCTCCCTACCACTGAGGAAGTACAGCTCCCGCTCAGCCCAGTCTAAACTGTTCGCTGCTCTGGCCCCCCAATGGTGGAACAAACTCCCTCACGACGCCAGGACAGCGGAGTCAATCACCATCTTCCGGAGACACCTGAAACCCCACCTCTTTAAGGAATACCTAGGATAGGATAAGTAATCCCTCTCACCCCCCTTTAAGATTTAGATGCACTATTGTAAAGTGACTGTTCCACTGGATGTCATAAGGTGAATGCACCAATTTGTAAGTCGCTCTGGATAAGAGCGTCTGCTAAATGACTTAAATGTAAATGTAAATTGGTCCTCATGACGTTTGGATAGTTGGTTCGATTCCCGGGACCACCCATGTGTAACACATGTACATGTATGACTGTAAGTAGATAAAGTTATCTGCTAAATGTAATCTATTGTTATATATATATACAGTTAAAGTCGGAAGTTTACATAAACCTTAGCCGATTAGGACTTGTTTTACTGCGGATATAGATACTTTTCTATCCATTTCCCCCAGCATCTTCACAAGGTCTTTTGCTGTTGTTCTGGGATTGATTTGCACTTTTCACACCAGAGTACGTTCCTTTCTAGGAGACAGAACACATCTTCTTCCTGAGCGCTATGACGTGTGCGTGGTCCCATGGTGTTTATAGTTGCGTACTATTGTTTGTACAGATGAACGTGGTACCTTCAGGCATTTGGAAATTGCTCCCAAGGATGAACCAGTCTTGTGGAGGTCTCCAATTCTTTTTCTGATGTCTTGGCTGATTTCTTTTGATTTTCCCATGATGTCAAGCAAAGAGACACTGAGTTTGAAGGTAGGCCTTGAAATACATCCACAGGTACACCTCCAATTGACTCAAATGATGTCAATTAGCCTATCAGAAGCTTCTAATGCCATGACATCATTTTATGGGATTCCCCATGCTGTTTAAAACCTCTTTAGGCTGAGATCCCGCTAACGGGATCAATATGACAACAGCCAGTGAAAGTGCAGGGCGCCAAATTCAAAACAATAGAAATCCCACAATTAAAATTCCTCAAACATACACCATTTTAAAGATACACTTCTTGTTAATCCCACCAGTGTCTGATTTCAAAAAAGCTTTACGACGAAAGCAAACCAAACAATTATGTTAGGTGAGTGCCTAGTCACAGAAAAACACAGCTAATATTCCAGCCAAAGAGAGGAGTCACAAAAAGCAGAAATAGAGATAAATTAATCGCTAGCCCTTGATGATCTTCATCAGATGACACTCATAGGACTTCATGTTACACAATACATGTATGTTTTGTTCGATAAAGTTCATATTTATATCAAAAAATCTCATTATACATTGGCGCGTTATGTTCAGTAGTTCTAAAACATCCGGTGATTTTGCAGAGAGCCACATCAATTTACAGAAATACTCATAATGAACATTGATCAAAGATACAACTATTATGCATGGAATTATAGATACACTTCTCCTTAATGCAACCGCTGTGTCAGATTTCAAAAAAGCTTTACCGAAAAAAACAAACCATGTAATAATCTGAGTACAGCGCTCAGAGACAAAAACAACCCAAACAGATATCCGCCATGTTGTGTAGTCAACAGAAGTCAGAAATAATATTTATAATGCTAACTTACCTTTGATGATCTTCAGCAGAATGCACTCCCATGAATCCCTGTTCCCCAATAAATGTTTTATTTGTTGATAAAGTCCATCATTTATGTCCAAATACCTCCTTGTTGTTCGCGCGTGTAGCCCAGTAATCCAAATTTATGACGCGCGATCACTAGGTGCAGACGAAAAGTCAAAAAGTTCCTTTACAGTCCGTAGAAACATGTCAAATGATGTATAGAAACAATCTTTAGCGTGTTTTTAACATAAATCTTCAATAATGTTCCAACCGGAGAATTCCTCTGTCTTCAGA
>NC_060182.1:91574075-91634075 GCF_021184085.1 Oncorhynchus gorbuscha | reverse complement strand
GGAATACCTAGGATAGGATAAGTAATCCTTCTCACCCCCCCCCCTTTAAGATTTAGATACACTATTGTAAAGTGACTGTTCTACTGGATGTCATAAGGTGAATGCACCAATTTATAAGTCGCTCTGGATAAGAGCGTCTGCTAAATGACTTAAATGTAATGTAAATGTAAATGTGACAGCAGGCCTAGGTCATCTGCGAAGAGTAGGCATTTAACTTCTGAATTGTGGAGACTAACACCAGGGGCTGATGATTTTACTAGAATAGTGGCTAATTTGTTGATGTAAATATTGAAGAGTGTAGGGCTCAGATTGCAACCCTGACGAAGGCCCCACCCCTGGTTAAAGAATTCTGTTATTTTCTTGCTAATTTTAATACTGCATGTTGATTTAATTATGTCATATGTTTTACCCCCTACACCACTTTCAATAACTTTGTAGAACAGTCCTGTATGCCAAATATAATCAAATGCTTTTTGGAAGTCGATAAAGCAAGCATATATTTGGAATTATTTTGGTGGACATGTTTATCTATCAGGGTGTGTAGGGTGTAAATATGATCAGTTATACCATGTTTTGGTATAAATCCAATTTGGCAATTACTGAATACATTGTGCTTATTAAGGAAGTTTAGAACTCTTACATTTATAATATTACAGAAAACCTTCCCCAGGTTACTGTTCACACAAATGCCTCTGTAATGCCCTGGGGCGGCAGGGTAGCCTAGTGGTTTGAGTGTTGGACAAGTAACCGAAAGGTTGCAAGTTCGAATCCCCGAGCTAACAAGGTACAAATCTGTCATTCTGCCCCTGAACAGGCAGTTAACCCACTGTTCCTAGGCTGTCATTGAAAATAAGAATTTGTTCTTAACTGACTTGCCTAGTTAAATAAAGGTAAAACATTTTTTGTTAGGGTCAAATTTGTCTCTGTTTTTAAAGATTGGGGTTATGAGTCCTTGATTCCAGATGTCAGGGAAATAACCTACACTCAGGATCAAATTAAACAGTTTGAAACTTTGCACTAGTGAGTTTGAGCATCTCATTTAAGATGCCATCAGGTCCGCATGCTTTTTTAGATTTGAGGGCCTGAAGTTTCTTATAGAGCTCCTGGTCAGTAATTGGGGAGTCCAATAGATTTTGATTGTCCCTTCATAGCTTTTTCTAATCCATCTAACTTCTCATGAATTTGGCGTTGTTCCTGGTTTGTGTCTGTTTGAACGGTGTTGTAGAGCGTTTAAAATGGGTTGTCCATATGTCACCATTTAGTATCGCTAATTCCTCTCTTTTTTTCCCCAATTTTGCCAGAAGTTGTTTGTTTTTTTGGACTCCTCAATTAGTGTCAGCTGCTTGCTGTTGTACTGAGCTTTTTTGTTTCTGAGTGTACGTTTATAGAGTTTTAAAGTCTCACAGTATTGAAGTCGTAATTCACCGTTATTTGGGTCTCTGTGCTTTTGGTTGGATAGTGTTCTAAGTTTTTTCCTTATAATTTTACAATCTGCATCAAACCAGTTGTCATCTGTGATCTTTTTTGTTTGTTTTTTTATCAATTTCAATTGTGCTTCTTTTGCCGTTTGCCTGAATATATAGTTGATGTTTTGTACTGCCAGATTGATGCCTTCTTTACTGTGAGTGAATGTGGTATCCAGAAAGTTATCTAAGAGTGTTTGAATATTTTATTCACACCGGCACCAACAACCTGCGAGAGGAGCAGGAGAGAGTAGGCAGCCTGGTCAACAGCTTTTCTTCTGTGCTCATTTGGGCTCATCTATATGAATTTCTGATGATGTACAGATTACTGGGCTGTGAATGTGTGGTTGTTTCCATGTCTGTTATTTTCTGGAACAACGTAATTATGCTGTGATCAGACAGTGAATGAGCTGAGAGAGACAGGGTCAATGTCTGTGATCATATAGTCTACTGTACTGTGGCCAAGAGGTGAGCAATAGATGAATCTCCCCAAAGAGTCCCCCTGTAACCTACCATTGACAAAGTACAGACCAGGGCTTCTACAGAGCTGCAACAGATCCCTTCTGTTGTTGTTGAAGGTGCTGTCACTGTTGTTTCTATGGGGGAGATTAAGACAGTTAGAGACACTATGGCCTGTAATAAAGCTGTCCCCTCATGTGCTTGTTAGATCAGGTAGTGTTCCTGTGCGCGCATTTGTGTCCCACAGATGAGCACATTTCCCTGGGCCTGGAAATGGCACGTCTCTTCCTCAAGGGTGGGGGAGATCTCCTCTGAGTAATATGGGGATTCTGAGTGTTGGATATATATTGCGCAAAGAAACACATCCTTTTCTGTCAGTACAAGTTCTTTTTTCAGTTTTAAACAAATGTGATGTTTACCTTTTTTTAAATGTATTATTTTTTATTTTATTTTAATTTTACCCCTTTTTCTCCCCAATTTCATGGTATCAATTTTTGTAGTAGCTACTATCTTGTCTCATCACAACTCCTGGACGGGCTCGGGAGAGACAAAGGTTGAAAGTCATGCGTCCTCCAATACACAACCCAACCAAGCCGCACTGCTTCTTAATTAAAACCACTTAAGCCTACCCCTTACTTTTTCGAACATTCTGTTAAAAATTGCGCAACATTTCAGCATTCTGCTACTCATGCCAGGAATATAGTATATGCATATGATTAGTATGTGTGGATAGAAAACACTCTGAAGTTTCTAAAACTGGTTAAATCATGGATGTGACTATAACTGAACGTGTGTTTCATCAAAAAGCGCAAGGAAAACTGATCACCGAAAACTGGAAAAAATATAAATGCGCCACTTGCATGTATTGTCTATGGGACAGCAAATTAGATGGGGCTGAGATTGCAAGTCCTACAGCTTCCACACAATGTCGCCAGTCTTGTCAATTGCCTGGGTGTTGTTTCTTGGTCAAATGAGTAAGAGAGACCCCATTCCTTCCGTTCTCCGACAGGATGTTTTGGAAGAGAGATTTCCGAACATGATTTGAAGACGTGGAGCTATTGAATACACATCGCCCGTGATCAATTTGATAGATTATTAACGTTTACTAATACCTAAAGTTAGATTACAAAAGTATTTCGAAGTGTTTTGTGAAAGTTTATCGTCAACTTTTTTAATTTAAAAAAATGACATTGCGTTTTAAAACGCTGTTTTTTTCTGGATCACACACTTTTCATAGATCGATATTTGGGGTATATATGGACCGATTTCATCGAAAAAAGACCCAATAGTTATGTTTATGGGACATATAGCAGTGCCAACAAAGAAGCTTGTCAAAGGTAATGAATGTTTTATATTTTATTTCTGTGTTTTGTGTAGCGCCGGCTATGCTAATTATCTTGTTTACGTCACCTTCAGGTATTTCGGGGTGTTGCATGCTATCAGATAATAGCTTCTCATGCTTTTGCCGAAAAGCATTTTAAAAATCTGACTACACAACGAGTGTAGCTTTAATTCAGTACCCTGCATGTGTGTTTTAATGAATGTTTGAGTTTTAACAAGTGCTATTAGCATTTAGCATAGCACATTGGCATTTCCAGATGGCTAGATGGGACACCTGCGTGTCAGGTGGGCTTAACTGGTTTAACACAGCGCGCATCCAACCTGGAAGCCAGCCGCACCAATGTGTCAGAGGAAACACTGTGCACCTAGCAACCTTGGTTAGCGTGCACTGCGCCCAGTCCGCCACAGGAGTCGCTGGTGCGCGATGAGACAAGGACATCCCTACCGACCAAGCCCTCCCTTACCCGGACACGACGCTAGGCCAATTGTGCACGCCCCACAGGTTACGACAGAGCCTGGGCGCGAACCCAGAGTGTCTGATGGCACAGCTGGCTTCCAGGTTGGATGCTGCACTGCTGCACTGCAGTACAGCGCCCTTAACCACTGCGCCACCCGGGAGGCCGATATTTACCGATTTTTAAGGGGATCAATTAGATTTTGTAGTTCGGATTTGTACCAAATGATCAATCCTCCAGAGTCTCTGCCTCTATTGAAAGAGCTGTGTTTCTGTGATGGCACAATTACCTCTCTGTAGCCTGTGGGACAGCGAGTGACAATGTCGGCCTTACACCATGTCTCCTGCCGAATGATGACATCATGATGACAGAATGATGACATCATTTAGATGTTTGTTGAACTCCAGTAGTAAACTCTTCAGAGGTTGATGAGTTTAGGCCAATGTTCCACATGGACTTGATGAGTTTAGGCCCTGAATGTTCCACATGCTGACTGATAGGTTGATGAGTTTAGGCCCTGAATGTTCCACATGCTGACTGATAGGTTGATGAGTTTAGGCCCTGAATGTTCCACATGCTGACTGATAGGTTGATGAGTTTAGGCCCTGAATGTTCTACATGCTGGCTGACTAGTGATTTCATGTTGCAAAAAGAAAGAATAGCAGTCAGAAATACAGTAACTACTAACTAATAAGTTGTTAAGAGTGAGATAAACAGGATAACAGCTAACATTATTTCTGTTGTATATATAAATATTCCTATTCATTGAACAAGTCAATTCTAGTACAATAGGTGTGTGTGTGTGTGCCTCCGTGTGTGTTTAGTGCAGTTTAGTGCAGTTGTATTGAAGGAGCTGTTCAATCTCACTTAATCCTACAGGGTTCTCTTGTCTTCTGACGACCTCTGTGTAGCTGTGCCGGGCCCGCTGCTGGGCCCTGTGGAGTGGAGGGGGGCCAGTTCTGGGCCGTGGAGATTCCTCTCTGGTCTGGTAGGGTGGGGGTCTGGTGCGGAGTAATAGGCTGGGCCCGGTCCGTTCTGGCTAAACCGATGGAAGTGGTGATGCTCTGGTGGCTGGTGGGACCTGTGGGTGTGCTGGGTCTGGTGGGGCATTGAAGGGGCCTGGGGCTCATTGTTGGTGCAGTGGTCTGGTAGGGGTCTCTGGTTTGTCTACCAAGTGCCACTTACCTTTAGATACTTGGCAAACATCACTACTGTCTGCTTCCTCAGGTGGGAGTGGTCGTGCAGATGCTCTGGGGTGATTGTTGGGTGGTGAGCAACATGCACGTTCGGGAATAGGCCACACCCTCTGGTGATGTTAGCGTTGACTTTCTGAATGGTACGGGGATGAAAGTCTTTGCGGGGCAGCAGAGTGGAGATGGTGATGTGGGAGTTGGGGAACCACTCAGAGGCCCTCTCTGCTACTCTGTTGACCAGGCTGCCTCCTCTCTCCTGCTCCTCTCGCAGGTTGTTGGTGCCGGTGTGAATAATGATGTGGCCTGGTGTGCCAAAGTCAGGCTGGGACAGGATGTGGAGTGCATCCTGTGTTTTTGGGCACCATATTTTGCACATCTTGTGTTTGGGGGAAGAGTTTATCTTCTTGGATGAATTTCCCATTTGAGTCAATGAGGATGGCCACCTCAGTGGGTTTTACCAGATTCGTGCGTTTACGGTCTGGGGCTGAAGTACACAGGGCCTGTGTACATGATCCTGCTGTTGGGGTGCCTGTCGAGGTCGAGGTGCTATCCTTTAATTTTTTGCTTTCCTCTATCTTTGTTAGGGTGGGGAAGTCCTGCACAACAGAGCTGAGTGCAGCCTCACTGCCCCTCTCTCACTGTCTCTGTCTGTCTGTTTTTCTATCTCTCTCTACACACGTTTATGTCTGATTTGGTAAATTGGAAGCCTAAGCTGTTCCCACAGTTCCCCTGGCTGTATTTAGATAAGGAATTATTGATAGTACAGAGAGGTGTAGCTGGGAGGCAGACAGACAGTAAGCCACTGAGGTGTTCTGACCTGCTCCTAGAGACAGTTATACTTTCATGGATCTGTTTTTAGAGATTCAGGCAGACTTTTACTGAGCTTGAAACTGGGTGACACTAGTCAGTCGCACAAAGGAATGCCTTCAACCAAAATGTGTAATCAGAGAGGTCTGGGGAGTAGTTGTTGGGAGTTAACTGTCTCGTTCAAGTGCAGAACGAACAGCTGATTTTTCCACCTTGCCAACTCAGGAATTCGAACCAGCGACCTTTCAGTTACTGGCCCAACACTCTTAATGGCTAGACTACCTGCCGTCCAAATGAAAGATTCAAGGCAGGAGAATAGGCTACGTAGGCCTGTGAGTAAGTGGACTTGTTAAAAGGCACAGCTGCTGTCTGATTGTAGGTAATCGATCCTGTGATGACTTGCAAAGGCAGTGGTCGACATCAGAAGCTGCCAGTGTTGACTACATTCATCCTGAGGTTGCCAGACGTGTGTTAGTTGTAGTACGTGAGACAGAATTTTATCTTTCATGTCTGACAGATTTCTGCTTCCTCTGGCACTGTTCAATGTAAATAAAACGCTAGACCTCATGTCCATTGTCAATAAAACGCCGGACATCATGTCCATTGTCAATAAACTGCTAGACATCATGGTCATTGCCAATAAAACGCCAGACATCATGTTTATTGTCAATAATACGCTAGACAATAATAATAATAATAATAATACGCATAGTTCATTGTAAATACAATAAAAATGTTGATGATTTTAAATGTTCATAATTAATTCCAAGTTATTCCTAAATAGAAAAAATCTTTCACGTCATTGTATCTCTGTTGTTCCTGGTTAGAATAGTTTACAAACTATTTCTACTCATTACTCTCTGCGCTGTCTGTTTGTGTGTGTGTGTGTGTGTGTGTGTGTGTGTGTGTGTGTGTGTGTGTGTGTGTGTGTGTGTGTGTGTGCGTGTGTGTGTGTGTGTGTGTGTGTGTGTGTGTGTGTGTGTGTGTGTGTGTGTGTGTGTGTGTGTGTGTGTGTGTGTGTGTGTGTGTGTGTGTGCTTGCCCTCTTTGAGGATAATACAGTGCCACCGTCGCAGTTGCTACACCTCTCCTTTTCAGTGGCTGAAGTGAGTAAAACATTTAAACATGTTAACCCTCAATATCTGCTGTCCCAGATGGCCTCCCTAGCTGCGTCCTCAGAGCAGGCGCAGACCAGTTGCCTGGTGTGTTTACAGTGTCATATATATATATAAAACATTCATACACATAGCTCATATACAGTGCCTTGCGAAAGTATTCGGCCCCCTTGAACTTTGCGACCTTTTACCACATTTCAGGCTTCAAACATAAAGATATAAAACTGTATTTTTTTGTGAAGAATCAACAACAAGTGGGACACAATCATGAAGTGGAACGACATTTATTGGATATTTAATTTTTTTTAACAAATCAAAAACTGAAAAATTGGGCGTGAAAAATTATTCAGCCCCCTTAAGTTAATACTTTGTACTGCCACCTTTTGCTGCGATTACAGCTGTAAGTCGCTTGGGGTATGTCTCTATCAGTTATGCACATCGAGAGACTGAATTTTTTTTCCAATTCCTCCTTGCAAAACCAGCTCGAGCTCAGTGAGGTTGGATGGAGAGCATTTGTGAACAGCAGTTTTCAGTTCTTTCCACAGATTCTCGATTGGATTCAGGTCTGGACTTTGACTTGGCCATTCTAACACCTGGATATGTTTATTTTTGAACCATTCCATTGTAGATTTTGCTTTATGTTTTGGATCATTGTCTTGTTGGAAGACAAATCTCTGACCCAGTCTCAGGTCTTTTGCAGACTCCATCAGGTTTTCTTCCAGAATGGTCCTGTATTTGGCTCCATCCATCTTCCCATCAATTTTAACCATCTTCCCTGTCCCTGCTGACGAAAAGCAGGCCCAAACCATGATGCCGCCACCACCATGTTTGACAGTGGGGATGGGGTGTTCAGGGTGTTGATTTTACACCAAACATAACGTTTTGCATTGTTGCCAAAAAGTTCAATTTTGGTTTCATCTGACCAGAGCACCTTCTTCCACATGTTTGGTGTGTCTCCCAGGTGGCTTGTGGCAAACTTCAAACAACACTTTTTATGGATATCTTTAAGAAATGGCTTTCTTCTTGCCACTGTTCCATAAAGGTCAGATTTGTGCAATATACGACTGATTGTTGTCCTATGGACAGAGTCTCCCACCTCAGCTGTAGATCTCTGCAGTTCATCCAGAGTGATCATGGGCCTCTTGGCTGCATCTCTGATCAGTCTTCTCCTTGTATGAGCTGAAAGTTTAGAGGACGGCCAGGTCTTGGTAGATTTGCAGTGGTCTGATACTCTTTCCATTTCAATATTATCGCTTGCACAGTGCTCCTTGGGATGTTTAAAGCTTGGGAAATCTGTTTGTATCCAAATCCGGCTTTAAACTTCTTCACAACAGTATCTCGGACCTGCCTGGTGTGTTCCTTGTTCTTCATGATGCTCTCTGTGCTTTTAACAGACCTCTGAGACTATCACAGTGCAGGTGCATTTATACGGAGACTTGATTACACACAGGTGGATTGTATTTATCATCATTAGTCATGTAGGTCAACATGGGATCATTCAGAGATCCTCACTGAATTTCTGGAGAGAGTTTGCTGCACTGAAAGTAAAGGGGCTGAATAATTTTGCACGCCCAATTTTTCAGTTTTTAATTTGTTAAATGTTGAAATATCCAATAAATGTCGTTCCACTTCATGATTGTGTCCCACTTGTTGTTGATTCTTCACAAAAATATACAGTTTTATATCTTTGTTTGAAGCCTGAAATGTGGCAAAAGGTCGCAAAGTTCAAGGGGCCGAATACTTTCGCAAGGCACTGTATTATACAGCGCCAAGCTAAACCGCCTGACTCAAGTCATTTTA
Organism: Oncorhynchus gorbuscha; assembly: GCF_021184085.1. Taxonomy (NCBI): domain Eukaryota; kingdom Metazoa; phylum Chordata; class Actinopteri; order Salmoniformes; family Salmonidae; genus Oncorhynchus; species Oncorhynchus gorbuscha. The sequence continues at coordinate 91,625,443 of NC_060182.1, read as the reverse complement.
CGTACCCTTGCTAAAACAGGAACCAGCTCACCCAACCCAGCAATAAAACTGCCCCCCTCAGCGCTGTTGTTTCACGACCCCCTCTGCTCTCCTGTCTCACGATCCCCTGACACACAAATTTCTTCTTGCATAAACACACTCATCTCACCCCCCTCTACTGGTCGGGTGCTCAGAGCAGAAAACTCTGATGTGCACCAACGGGGCTCCTGCTCTGGCTAGAGCAGGTCCGCCTCCAACCTTTCGGGACCATTCAGAAGGCGACACAACAAGACTCTACCTACTTTATTCTATGTATAAAAATGAATGTAACCTTTGTATAAGTTCCCTTTTTCACCTGACTCCGTGCACGTTAAATCGGCAGGACAAGATATCTTGTGATTCAATAAAACTGCCTTTTGTTACAACTGAAATCCATTCTGTCCAGCGTCCGTGATTTGGTCTCAACTCTCCGGTATTTAAACACTAACAACAGACATATTTAATCGCTCCCTATCCCAGTCTGTTGTCCCCACATGCTTCAAGATGGCTACCATTGTTCCTGTACCCAAGAAGGCAAAGTTAACTGAACTAAATGACTACTGCCCCGTAGCACTCACTTCCATCATCGTGAAGTGCTTTGAGAGACTAGTCAAGGATCATATTACCGCCACCTTACAGGCCACCCTAGACCCACTTCAGTTTGCATACCACCCCAACAGGTCCACAGATTATGCAATTGCCATCACACTGCACACTGCCCTATCCCATCTGGACAAAAATAATACCTATGTAAGAATGCTGTTCATTGACTATAGCTCAGCATTCAGTAGTACCCTCCAAGCTCATCATTATGATGGAGGCCCTGGGTCTCAATCCCTCCCTGTGCAACTGGGTCCTGACGGGTTGCCCTCAGTTGGTGAAGGTAGAAAACAACATCTCCACTTCGCTGACCCTCAACACTGGGGCCCCACAAGGGTGGGTTCTCAGCCCTCTCCTGTACTCCCTGTTCACCCATGACTGCGTGGCCACACAAGCCTCCAACTCAATCATCAAGTTTGCAGACGATACAACAGTAGTGCACTTGATAACCAACAATGACGAGACAGCCTACAGAGAGGAGGTGAGGGCACTCGGAGTGGGGTGTCAGGAAAACAACCTCTCACTCGACGTCAGCAAAACAAAGGAGATGATCGTGGACTTCAGGAAACAGGGAGCACCCTCCTATCCACATCGACGGGACCACAGCGGAGAGAAGGTGTAAAGTTTTAAGTTCCTGGGTCAACACATCACAGACAAACTGAGATGGTCCACCCACACAGACAGTGTAGTGAAGAAGGAGCCTCTTCAACCTTAGGAGGCTGAAGAAATTTGGCTTGTCACCCAAAACCCTGACTAACCTTTACAGATGCACAAACGAGAGCATACTGTCGTGCTGTATCACAGCCTGGTACGGCAATTGCACCGCCCCCAACTGCAAGGCTCTCCAGAGGGTGGTGCGGTCTGCACAACACATCACCCACGGGCAAACTACCTGCCCTCCATGACACCTACATTGCCCGATGTCACAGGAAGGCCAAAAAGATCATCAAGGACAACAACCACTCTAGCCACTGCCTGTTCACACCGCTATCATCCAGAAGCCGAGGTCAGTACAGGTGCATCAAAGCTGGGACTGAGAGACAGAAAAACAGCTTCTATCTCAAGGCCATCAGACTTTTAAATAGCCATCACTAACTCAGAGTGGCTGCTGCCTAAACTAAGACCAAATTACTAGTCACTTTAAACAATGGCATTTTTAATAAAGCCACTTTAATACAGTTTTCATATCTTACACTACTCATATCACATGTATATACTGTATTTTATACCATCTACTGCACCTTGCCTATGCCACTTGGCCATCACTTATCCATATATAGATTTGTGTCTAATAGGTAGTTGGTGGAATTGTTAGATATTACTGCGGTGTTGGAACTAGAAGAATAAGCATTTCACTACACTCACATTAACATCTGCATGTGACCAATAAAATTGGATTTGATTAGCACATTTGTTCGGTTCGGTTAGCCGCCAGCGGAACTGAAGCTCATGTCTTAGGTCTGCTGTTCTGCCTGCGGCCATGGAACCCGGAGTTGTTCATCAGTTTCTGTATAAGCACATTGAAACACATGCTGTTGTAAAAAAGGGCTCTGTAAATACACGTGATTAATTGATAAGTTGCTTTGGATGAAAAGTGTCTGCTAAATGGCATGTATACAAGACTTGTTAACGCTAACTAAATGCATATACTGTAGGAGCAAATTCAGCTAACATAGGAGCATTCTCAGCACCAGTTTGTTTTCACCGTGAATAGTTGATAACAGAGATGGAAGGTAAACATACAGATTCCCTGTCTGCTGTCGGGTGTTGCCTCTGTCACTAGGAACATGCTTCTCAAATGCACAGAGACAGCTTGAGAATGTATCTTTTTTTCCCAATGTCACTGTAACTACTGTGTAATAAGGGCTTTAAAATCTCCCTCTGTGTGTCGATTAGGCAACAATGCTTCCGAGGCCATAATATTGATGCGTATTGGTACTCTTAGCCTGAGGCATGAGGCAGAGATGATTTTCATGGTGGTGCTGCTGTGGCTCGAACGCTCCTCGGCCAATCAGCAATAACTATCGGCTACCAACAGTTTGAAAGCAGTTTTAGAACATGACTGCTTTACCGGTAACAGTTAGATAACACGACTGGGGTAGAATGTAGCAGGTTGAGAATGTTCAGGTAACTGTTTTAGAATGTAGCAGGTTGAGAATGTTCAGGTAACTTTTTAGAATGTAGCAGGTTGAGAATGTTCAGGTAACTGTTTTAGAATGTAGCAGGTTGAGAATGTTCAGGTAACTGTTTTAGAATGTAGCAGGTTGAGAATGTTCAAGTAACTGTTTTAGAATGTAGCAGGTTGAGAATGTTCAGGTAACTGTTTTAGAATGTAGCAGGTTGAGAATGTTCAGGTAACTGTTTTAGAATGTAGCAGGTTGAGAATGTTCAAGTAACTGTTTTAGAATGTGGCTGTTAATTGTAATTGCGTTGTTTATTGCAGTAGATGATGTTGATTTATCTCACATGGCAAAAAAGATTATGTTGAATCACTAATCTCTCCGTCGCTCTCTGATTATGAGAGGCCCAGCTGTGCCTACTTGAGAGAGAGAGAGAGAGGTACTGTATATACTGTATTTTATACCATCTATAGAACCTTGCATATGCTGCTTGCACATATTCTCATTCACCCTTTTAGATTTGTGTGTATTAGGTAGTTGTTGGGAATTGTTGGAGTACTCGTTAGATATTACTGCAATGTAGGAGCTAGAAGCACAAACATTTCGCTACACTCTCATTAACATCTGTTAACCATGTGTATGTGACCAATTTGATTTGAAAGAGACAGAGACAGACACACACAGAGAGACACACACAGAGAGACACACAGAGAGAGAAACACAAACCAAAGGCAAAGTCTTCTCCTGCTCTGTTGATTTCAAAAAAAGTGTTTTACTCATATTGGCAAGAGGGTCTGGCAATACAAATTGATGGGAAGTGATGTTTGGGGAATAATGTACAACATTATGAAATATATGTGCAGTTAAAATAGGCAAAAACACACACATTTCTTTCCACGTGGGGTGAGACAGGGATGCAGCTTAATCCCCACCCTCTTCAACATAAATTTGAAGTCGGAAGTTTACGTAGACCTTAGCCAAAGACATTTAAACTCAGTTTTTCACAATTCTTGACATTTAATCCAAGTAAACATTTCCTGTCTTAGGTCAGTTACATCACCACTTTATTTTAAGAATGTGAAATGTCAGAATAATTGTCACACCCTGACCATAGTTTGCTTTGTATGTTCTATGTTTTGTTTGGTCAGGGTGTGATCTGAGTGGGCATTCTATGTTGGATGTCTTGTTTGTCTGTTTCTGTGTTTGGGCCTGATATGGTTCTCAATCAGAGGCAGGTGTTAGTCATTGTCTCTGATTGGGAGCCATATTTAGGTAGCCTGTTTTGTGTTGTCTTTTGTTTGTGTTGGGTTTTGTGGGTGATTGTTCACATTTTTCACATTTCTTGTTTTTGTATATTGTTCTATTTTCATCTTTATTAAAGATGTATCACAATAACCACGCTGCGTTTTGGTCCGCCTCTCCTTCAACAGAAGAAAACCGTGACAATAATAGTAGAGAGAATTATTTCTTTCTTTCATCACATTCCCAGTGGGTCAGAAGTTTACATACACTCAATTAGTATTTGCTAGCATTGCCTTTAAATTGTTTAACTTGGGTCAAACGTTTTGGGTAGCCTTCCACAAGCTTCCTACAATAAGTTGGGTGAATTTTGGCCCATTCCTCCCGACAGAGCTGGTGTAACTGAGTCAGGTTTGTAGGCCTCCTTGCTCGCACAAGCTTTTTCAGTTCTGCCGAACAAATGTTCTATACAATTGAGGTCAGGGCAGGGTCTAAGTTTAAATGTATTTGGCTAAGGTGTATGTAAACTTCATACTTCAACTGTATATTTAAACAATTGGAACCAAGACAAACAAATAGCTGATATTGTGTCAAGATGGAGGGAATGTTAGTAAATGTACGCATTATCCAATTTAAACAAATGTATAGAAACCATTACATCAGACAAAATTCATAAAATCTACAGCACAATGGCAGAATCATGTTTTAAGTGTTAAACTAACAATGGCTCAATAGTTCAATAGCCTTCAATAGCCTTCTGGGAATGTTACGAAGTCCAATGTCCACATTGAGACGTGTTACAATGTAAATGTATTTTTCATTCGTCTGCCTACAAGACATGGCATATGAGGGTGCATTTCGATACCCAATGTGTTGCACTATACATTTCTCATCAATCATCTTGAAAAAAACTATACTTAAAAACTGTAAATCAACCAAATCCTCCATAATTAGCACAATAGACAGATCAAATGCTGTATAATCTAAACGTTGAAAGTGCGACAGAGAGAAACAAAATGGTGCAGAGTTTGAGGCAGAGAAGGGGGTGTGAGAAGGTGGGTCTGGCCAGGGAAGATATTGAGAATGTTTGTGTCCGTCTGTGTGTTGTCGTTTGTATGTGGATGTTTTGTATTGTTTAAAAAATATGTAAAGAAATTGTTCAAAATAAATATAGATACAATTATTATTATACTCTCCTGAGTGGCACAGTGGTCTAAGGCACTGCATCTCAGTGCTTGAGGCATCTCTGCAGATCTTGGTTCGATTCCAGGCTGTATGACATTCAGCGGTGATTGGGAGGCCATCATTTTAAATAAGAATTTGTTCTTAACTGATTTGTCTAGTTAAATAAAATAATCCCTCTCCTTTGCAGCAAATGTTCTCCCTTTTCTTTCAATGTTTCTTCTTCTTCTCCTTTACTCAAATCAAACTTTATTGTTCACATGTGCCAAATACAACAAGTGTAGACCTTACTGTGAAATGCTTACTTACAAGCCCTTAACCAACACTGCAGTTCAAGAAGAGTTAAGAAAATGTTCACCAAATAAAACAAAACATTATAAAAAGTAACACAATAACACAACAATAACGAGGCTATATACAGGGGGTACCGGTACCGAGTCAGTGTGCGGGCATACAAGTTAGAGGTAATTTGTACATGTAGGTAGGGGTGAAGAGAGAAAGAGGAAGGAGAGAGAGCGAGAGAGAGAGAGAGAGAGAGCGAGAGAGAAAGATGAAAAGATGAAGAGAGAGACTCCTGCTCCTCCTGAGACTCCTGCAATTTCAGAATAGGAGAAAGGTTAGTGCTTTTGTCCTTGTCTTATCTTGGGAGTGGACAAGCCCTGTATATGAGGCTGGAACTGCAGAACAGATCGTCTTCAATCATTCCACCTCTCAACCATGTGGTTACACTCACCACCGGCAGAGAGAGAAAGGAGGGAATGATAGTGAGAGAGAGAGGAAAGAGGAAAACAGAAAAGAGGTATAGCGAAAGAGAGATGTGTAATTTAAGGTTTCCCTGACCCATTCACACCTCCATTTCAAACACTTTCATTTTCAAACCCAGTCACTCAAGTGGTTATTCTTTTCAAGGTGACATTGTTGGTTTATTGGGTTAACTCAGTCCCTATAGGTATCAGGAATCAAGGTAAGACCCAGATGCATACTGTCAAAGTAACAGTTTATTGTAGCAACAGGGGCAGGCAAGAGACAAGTCAAGGCAGGCATGGGTCGAAAAAACAGGGTTAAACAAGGGTACAGAACGGAAAGCGGACTCAGGGTCAGGGACAGGCAGGGTTCAGTTATCCAGAGGTGGTGGAAAAAGTACAGGATGGCAGGCAGGCTCAGGGTAAGGCAGAGAGGTCAGGCGGACGGGTAACAGGGTTAGGACAGGCAACGGTCAAAACCGTGAGGACTAGCAAAGAGAGGCTGGGAAACAATAGGAGCAGACAGGAAAAACGCCGGTAAGCTAGAACGAACAAGACGAACTGGCAACAAACAAACAGAGAACACAGGTATAAATACACAGGGGATAATTGGGAAGATGGGCGACACCTGCAGCGGGGTGGAGACAAGCACAAGGACAAGTGAAACAGATCAGGGCCTGACAGTACCACCCCCCCATCTCTCTGGGGACGCCATCTGGGGTTCCACCTAGGCGGATACCTGGTTGACTGGGGTGCCGGCGGTGAAAGTTGGCGATGAGGGCCGGGTCAAAGATGTATTTAGCGTGAACCCAGCACCTCTCCTCCGGGCCGTAACCCTCCCAGCCAACCAGGTACTAGAAACCCCTGCCCCGTGGTCGAACCCTCAGGAGGCGTCTCACCATGTATGCTGCCCTCGATGACACAGGGGGCGGGATGGGCCTAGAAACAGATGACAAGGGGCAGTCAGATATTGGCAAAGACAGGTCAAGGCAGGCAGGGGTTGAAAATCCAGGGTACGGCAAAGGTACAGGACGGCAGGCGGACTCAGGGTCAGGACAGGCAAAGGTCAAAACCGGGAGGACTAGCAAAGAGAGGACAAGCACATGGACAGGTGAAACAGATCAGGATGTGACAATAGGTCCATCTCAGAAATGCAAATATGTCTCAGAATGATGATGTAACTCACAGCTAGTTATTTGAATGATTGGATTGGTTGAGATAATTTACTATACTAACTGCTATTTAATTTAACAGACAAACATCATCAGCTATGTCAAATCAAATCAAATCAAATCAAATTTATTTATATAGCCCTTCGTACATCAGCTGATATCTCAAAGTGCTGTACAGAAACCCAGCCTAAAACCCCAAACAGCAAACAATGCAGGTGTAAAAGCACGTGTAAAAGCACGGTGGCTAGGAAAAACTCCCTAGAAAGGCCAAAACCTAGGAAGAAACCTAGAGAGGAACCGGGCTATGTGGGGTGGCCAGTCCTCTTCTGGCTGTGCCGGGTAGAGATTATAACAGAACATGACCAAGATGTTCAAATGTTCATAAATGACCAGCATGGTCAAATAATAATAAGGCAGAACAGTTGAAACTGGAGCAGCAGCACAGTCAGATGGACTGGGGACAGCAAGGAGCCATCATGTCAGGTAGTCCTGGGGCACGGTCCTAGGGCTCAGGTCCTCCGAGAGAGAGAAAGAAAGAGAGAATTAGAGAGAGCATATGTGGGGTGGCCAGTCCTCTTCTGGCTGTGCCAGGTGGAGATTATAACAGAACGTGGCCAAGATGTTCAAATGTTCATAAATGACCAGCATGGTTGAATAATAGTAAGGCAGAACAGTTGAAACTGGAGCAGGAGCATGGCCAGGTGGACTGGGGACAGCAAGGAGTCCTCATGTCAGGTAGTCCTGGGACATGGTCCTAGGGCCCAGGCCAGTTGAAACTGGAGCAGCAGCATGGCCAGGTGGACTGGGGACAGCAAGGAGTCATCATGTCAGGTAGTCCTGGGGCATGGTTCTAGGGCTCAGGTCCTCAGAAGAGAGAGAGAAAGAAAGAGAGAAGGAGAGAATTAGAGAACGCACACTTAGATTTACACAGGACACCGAATAGGACAGGAGAAGTACTCCAGATAAACAAACTGACCCTAGCCCCCCGACACATAAACTACTGCAGCATAAATACTGGAGGCTGAGACAGGAGGGGTCAGGAGACACTGTGGCCCCATCCGAGGACACCCCGGACAGGGCCAAACAGGAAGGATATAACCCCACCCACTTTGCCAAAGCACAGCCCCCACACCACTAGAGGGAAATCTTCAACCACCAACTTACCATCCTGAGACAAGGCCGAGTATAGCCCACAAAGATCTCCGACACGGTACAACCCAAGGGGTGGGGGAACCCAGACAGGCCGACCACAACAGTGAATCAACCCACCCAGGTGACGCATCCCCCCCAGGGACGGCACGAGAGAGCCCCAGCAAGCCAGTGACTCAGCCCCCGTAACAGGGTTAGAGGCAGAGAATCCCAGTGGAAAAAGGGGAACCGGCCAGGCAGAGACAGCAAGGGCGGTTCGTTGCTCCAGAGCCTTTCCGTTCACCTTCCCACTCCTGGGCCAGACTACACTCAATCATATGACCCACTGAAGAGATGAGTCTTCAGTAAAGACTTAAAGGTTGAGACCGAGTTTGCGTCTCTGACATGGGTAGGCAGACCGTTCCATAAAAATGGAGCTCTATAGGAGAAAGCCCTGCCTCCAGCTGTTTGCTTAGAAATTCTAGGGACAATTAGGAGGCCTGCGTCTTGTGACCGTAGCGTACGTATAGGTATGTACGGCAGGACCAAATCAGAGAGGTAGGTAGGAGCAAGCCCATGTAATGCTTTGTAGGTTAGCAATAAAACCTTGAAATCAGCCCTTGCTTTGACAGGAAGCCAGTGTAGAGAGGCTAGCACTGGAGTAATATGATCACATTTTTTGGTTCTAGTCAGGATTCTAGCAGCCGTATTTAGCACTAACTGAAGTTTATTTAGTGCTTTATCCGGAATAGCCGGAAAATAGAGCATTGCAGTAGTCTAACCTAGAAGTGACAAAAGCATGGATTAATTTTTCTGCATCATTTTTGGACAGAAAGTTTCTGATTTTTGCAATGTTACGTAGATGGAAAAAAAACTGTCCTCGAAATGGTCTTGATATGTTCTTCAAAAGAGAGATCAGGGTCAGAGTAACGCCGAGGTCCTTCACAGTTTTATTTGAGACGACTGTACAACCATTAAGATTAATTGTCAGATTCAACAGAAGATCTCTTTGTTTCTTGGGACCTAGAACAAGCATCTCTGTTTTGTCCGAGTTTAATAGTAGAAAGTTTGCAGCCATCCACTTCCTTATGTCTGAAACACATGCTTCTAGCGAGGGCAATTTTGGTGCTTCACCATGTTTCATTGAAATGTACAGCTGTGTGTCATCCGCATAGCAGTGAAAGTTTACATTATGTTTTCGAATAACATCCCCAAGAGGTAAAATATATAGTGAAAACAATAGTGGTCCTAAAACAGAACCTTGAGGAACACCGAAATGTACAGTTGATTTGTCAGAGGACAAACCATTCACAGAGACAAACTGATATCTTTCCGACAGATAAGACCTAAACCAGGCCAGAACATGTCCGTGTAGACCAATTTGGGTTTCCAATCTCTCCAAAAGAATGTGGTGATCGATGGTATCAAAAGCAGCACTAAGGTCTAGGAGCACGAGGACAGATGCAGAGCCTCGGTCCGATGCCATCAAAATGTCATTTACCACCTTCACAAGTGCCGTCTCAGTGCTATGATGGGGTCTAAAACCAGACTGAAGCATTTCGTATACATTGTTTGTCTTCAGGAAGGCAGTGAGTTGCTGCGCAACAGCCTTCTCTAAAATCTTTGAGAGGAATGGAAGATTCGATATAGGCCGATAGTTTTTTATATTTTCTGGGTCAAGGTTTGGCTTTTTCAAGAGAGGCTTTATTACTGCCACTTTTAGTGAGTTTGGTACACATCCAGTGGATAGAGAGCCGTTTATTATGTTCAACATAGGAGGGCCAAGCACAGGAAGCAGCTCTTTCAGTAGTTTAGTTGGAATAGGGTCCAGTATACAGCTTGAAGGTTTAGAGGCCATGATTATTTTCATCATTGTGTCAAGAGATATAGTACTAAAACACTTGAGCGTCTCTCTTGATCCTAGGTCCTGGCAGAGTTGTGCAGACTCAGGACAACTGAGGTTTGGAGGAATACGCAGGTTTAAAGAGGAGTCCGTAATTTGCTTTCTAATAATCATAATCTTTTCCTCAAAGAAGTTCATGAATTTATCACTGCTAAAGTGCAAGTCATCCTCTCTTGGGGAATGCTGCTTTTTAGTTAGCTTTGCCACAGTATCAAAAAGGAATTTCGGATTGTTCTTATTTTCCTCAATTAAGTTAGAAAAATAGGACGATCGAGCAGCAGTAAGGGCTCTTCGGTACTGCACGGTACCATCCTTCCAAGCTAGTCGGAAGACTTCCAGTTTGGTGTGGCGCCATTTCCGTTCCAATTTTCTGGAAGCTTGCTTCAGAGCTCGGGTATTTTCTGTGTACCATGGAGCTAGTTTCTTATGAGACATTTTTTTAGTTTTTAGGGGTGCAACTGCATCTAGGGTATTGCGCAAGGTTAAATTGAGATCCTCAGTTAGGTGGTTAACGGATTTTTGTCCTCTGGTGTCCTTGGGTAGGCAGAGGGAGTCTGGAAGGGCATCAAGGAATCTTTGTGTTGTCTGTGAATTTATAGCACAACTTTTGATGTTCCTTGGTTGGGGTCTGAGCAGATTATTTGTTGCAATTGCAAACGTAATAAAATGGTGGTCTGATAGTCCAGGATTATGAGGAAAAACATTAAGATCCACAACATTTATTCCATGGGACAAAACTAGGTCCAGCGTATGACTGTGAGAGTGAGTGGGTCCAGAGACATGTTGGACAAAACCCACTGAGTCGATGATGGCTCCAAAAGCCTTTTGGAGTGGGTCTGTGGACTTTTCCATGTGAATATTAAAGTCACCAAAGATTAGAATATTATCTGCAATGACTACAAGGTCTGATAGGAATTCAGACCTTATGTCGACTTCTTAAGCAATAACAGAGCATGCAATCATCCTTCCTCTTTTTTAAAATTCCATATTTCCCTTGCCTTGCCTTGAGAATGAATAAAGCATCATTTTCCATTATGGAATCGTTCAATTTGGCCCCACGTCCATATAAATGCATAGCCTCGGAAAACGAAAAACAATTTCCATTCGAAAAGAGAGACAACAAGCATTAGATGTCGAACATAGGGCATTTTTGTATTTCAATAAGATAACATCACCAATTTCAAACAGAGGTCCACAGTATTGTAGCCCTGGAAGGGGAAAATAAACGGTTTTGCCTCTGGGGGGCATAAAAAATAAAAATATTGAAAAGGAACTTTACTGCAAAAATGTTCATGTCCATTCCACCTACAGAGGGTAATTCAACTGGTTATAGAATAGAGAGGGAATAGAGGAGAGAGAGAGAGAGAGAGAGAGAGAGAGAGAGAGAGAGAGAGAGAGAGAGAGAGGAAGCTGTTGAAAGGAGGAGAGGGAGGAGGGAGAAAGTTGAGAGGGTGAGAGAGGGGGGGGGAGCCTTTTACCCTTCCTCCCTCCTTCCCTCCCTCCTTATCCTCCATTCTCTCTCTATTGTTTTATTTCACGGTCTGATTGAGATGATATTGTGTCTGTAACCGTCATGGCTGCCGGTGTCCCTCCCAATGGCCGTCTGTCTGAGGGTTAGGGGCCAGGCTGGCGTTATCTGGCCAATCGCAGCCACCCGCCGATCTGCCTTCCCAGTCATCTGGGGCTTTAGATAAGCCGTTCCCGGCCGCCCGCTGCAGGGCAGCCGCGAAAAGACGCAGATTATCCGATAATTTCACAAAGGACAGGCTGGGTCGGCGATGCAGGCAGGCAAGAGTGGGGGACACTGCAGAAAGATGAGAAAATTACAGAGAGAGCGAGAGGGGAGAGAGGGAGAGAGAGAGAGAGAGGGGGACAGAGACAGAGAGTGCGACACAGACAGAGAGAGACAGAGAGGGAAATAGAAAAACAATTAGATGAGAGGTGCTGAGGTGTTGTAGAAGACATTGATGTGGTTTTTATAGGGGGTGTTTTCGTGTTGGAGTTTCTAACAGGATAGATTGGGGTAGAGATGGACAGCATTTGATTTTCTGGGGTTCTTTTCAATATAACATGACAAAGACGTGACATATTCAACGTGACGCATTCATATCTGTTAACTCTCCTAGCCACCATGTTGCCTGCATGTGTGGGGACCATATGAGCCCTGTTGATTAAATACAGTTGATGTCGGAAGTTTAAATATATTTGGCTAAGATGTATGTAAACTCAGTTTTTTACAATTCCTGACATTTAATCCCAGTAAACATTCCCTGTCCGAGGTCAGTTAGGATCACCACTTTATTTTAAGAATTTATCTTCAGTGTTGCTGACGAGGTGCTGATGGGTCGATGTCAACTGGATGAAAATACAAGATCTATCGCTTCAATACACTGGTGAGTTCGGGTGAGGATGACGATGACTCACGTGGGGGCAGTAGTTGGTGCAGTAACTGCAGTGATGGCCATCCTGCTGCACTCCTCCATTCACAAGATAGAGGAGGGACACCTAGCTGTTTACTACAGAGGAGGAGCTTTGCTAACTTCACCCAACGGCCCTGGATACCACATTATGATGCCCTTTCTTACCACCTACAGATCAGTACAGACGACTCTTCAAACTGATGAGATAAAGAACGTGCCTTGTGGAACTAGTGGGGGAGTGATGATCTACTTTGACCGTATAGAGGTGGTCAACATGCTGGTGCCCTCATCTGTGGTGGACACAGTGAAGAACTATACAGCTGATTATGACAAAACTCTAATTTTCAACAAGATTCACCACGAACTCAACCAATTCTGCAGCGTACACACTTTACAGGAGGTCTACATTGAGCTGTTTGACATCATTGATGAGAACCTGAAAATCGCTCTGCAGAAAGACCTAAACTCTATGGCGCCTGGACTGACGATACAGGCTGTCCGAGTCACCAAGCCCAAAATCCCAGAGGCCATCAGGAGAAACTTTGAGCTCATGGAGGGGGAGAAGACTCGTCTGTTGGTAACAGTTCAGACTCAGAAGGTTGTGGAGAAAGAAGCTGAGACTGAGAGGAAGAAAGCCGTCATCGAGGCTCAGAAGGTGGCTGAAGTAGCACAGATTCATTTCCAACAGAAGGTGATGGAGAAAGAGACTGAGAAGAGGATCTCTGAAATAGAGGACACTGCTTTCTTGGCAAAAATGAAGGCCAGGGCTGATGCAGAGTATTATACAGCCGCTAAGTTTGCTGAAGCTAACAGGTTGAAGTTAACACCCGAGTACCTTGAGTTGATGAAGTACCAGGCGATAGCAGCCAACAGTAAGATCTACTTCGGCCAGGACATCCCTAACATGTTTGTCGAGGGACACAGCCCTACCCAGGACCCTGAGCCCCCGAAAGCCTCTGAACAGGCCAGACACTAAGATCCGAGACTAGCTGTCTGTCTGTCTGTCAGTTGAAGGGTTTGAGGGACAAAGGAATGTGTGAGGAGTCATTCCCCTAATTGGGGTGCGTAAAGGCTTTAGTTTTAATTCTATCCGCCAGAGAGGGGGAGGGAGAAGGGGGATTGGTAAAGAAGGATGGGGAGAGGAAGGAGTGAGCGAGATGCATGGAAAGAGAAATTCAGAAAAAAGTGAGAGGGGTGGGGGGTGGGGGGGTCGCAGGGCGAGGGCGAGCGGGTCTGTCTACATCCGTGTTGAGCAGGCAGTCGGTGGGAAGGATCAGTAGAGGTATTAATACTGATATCTGGCCTGGGTTGAGTGTTAGGCAGGTGGCTCTCAGTCGCCCTGCTCTTCATGTGCAGCTTTGCATCGGATGCAACTCTTGGCTTTGTTTTTTGGAATTGTATGATTTTTGTTGTTGTTGTTTGATGCTTTATGCAAAATAATGAATTTAAATTGAACTTGAACATTAAGTTCAGCCTTACTGTCTATTTTTTTTTAGCTTAACTAGAATGTAAAGAAGGCAACACTAATTCTGAACTAAAGGGTTTCTGGTTCTGATTCTAAATGGGGTTGGGTGTATTGGTACTCCGGTCTCTTTCTAGTCATCCACAGTTTGTGTGTTTGCACGTGTGAGAGAGCAAGAAAGGGGTATGTGTGTGTGAGACTGAGGGAGAGCGAAAGGAAACGAGAAATTGTTTGTGAGCCCATACTCCATTCTTACCCCAGAGCAGATCTGAGCCAGGACAATGAGACACTACAAACCTTCAGACTGTCTGTCGGCACACATGGGTTGGACTTCTCGTAAGCGCAGAAACACCCGGGTGGAACTCCTTAGAACTCTTCTTAGAACTTATGTATGGGGGGGGGGGCTGAGCCTGAGTAAAAATAGTTGTTTTTCTGTAGTGGGCCTAAGGGCTGCGAGAGGACTGGCTTGTAATGCCATTCTTAGCTAAAGGGCTTCTGGGTAGTGTAACGCCAGGATAGTGGGTTCGATCCCCCGGGACCACCCATACGTAGAATGTATGCACACATGACTGTAAGTCGCTTTGGATAAAAGCGTCTGCTAAATGGCATATATTATTATTATTATTATTATTATATTAAGAATGTGAAATGTCAGAGTAATGGTAGAGATAATTATTTATTTCAGCTTTTATTTCTTTCATCACATTCCCAGTGGGTCAGAAGTTTACCCAATTTATTGTGGGACGCTTGTGGAAGGCTACCCAAAACTTTTGACACAAGTTAAACAATTTAAAGACAATGCTACCAAATACTGATTGAGTGTATGTAAACTTCTGACCACTGGGAATGTGATGAAAGAAATAAAACCTGAAATAAATCATTCTCTCAAATATTATTCTGACATTTCACAGTCTTAAAATAAAGTGGCGATCCTAACTGACAGTGAATTTTTACTAGGATTAAATATCAGGAATTGTGATAAACTGAGTTTAAATATGGCTATGGTGTATGTAAACTTCCGACTTCCATTGTATTTGAAGCCCCTAAATAAGATTTGGTGCCACCAATTACTGTCATGGAGCCCTCTGAAACTGTCATTACCCACACCTGGTCCCTATTGCCATTGATTAGTAATTGTAATACTGCACCCTTTGTTTTTGTTCCAGTCGATTATTGTTACAATGTCAGTTGGCCTGTGTTGTTTTGGCTTTCTTTTCGAGGTACTCCTCACTCTTTTTTTGGGGTCTCAACCCTGTGTTTTGTATACGTGTTTGTTTGGTCTTCGTCCCCGTTCCTTTACACAGCACGCTGTAATTTGGGAAATAAAACCCCTATCACGCATACCTGCGCCTGTCTCTCAAATCAGTTATACCAACGTGATAGTTACCTTCAGAAGTCACATAATTAGTTAATTAAATTCCACCCATGTGCAATCTAAGTATCACATGATCTGTCACATGATATCAGTATATACACCTGTTCTGAAAGGCCCCAGAGTCTGCAACACCACTAAGCAAGGGGCACCATGAAGACCAAAGAGCTCTCCAAACAGGTCAGGGACAAAGTTGTGTAGAAATACAGATCAGTGTTGGGTTATAAAAAAATATCTGAAGCTTTGAACATCCCACCGAGCACCATTAAATCCATTATTAAAAAATGGAAAGAATATTGCACCACAACAAACCTGCCAAGAGAGGGCCGCCCACCAAAGCTCACGTACCAGGCAAGAAGGGCATTAATCAGAGAGGCAATAAGGAGACCAAAGATAACCCTGAAGGAGCTGCAAAGCTCCACAGCAGAGATTGGAGTTTCTGTCCATAGGACCACTTTAAGCCGTACACTCCACAGAACTGGGCTTTACGGAGGAGTGGCCAGAAAAAAAGGCAAAAAGCTTATAGGGATAGGCATCCTGTTAACGGGACAGTTGCAAATCATGTAGCGCTGTGTGTCATGATTGCAGATTTTAGAGAAACAACAAATGTCGGTACATATAAGTGTCTTATATCGTCTGAAAGCTTAAATTCTTGTTAATCTAACTGCACCATTTGGAAAAATGCCATGTTTGAGGAGAGCTCAAAACAAGCACTTTGTTTCACAACAAGTTTGATAAATTCATCTCTGATGGCGAAATGTGAACTTAAATTCTGAAATCTTGCACTGATTTATCATCCCAAGTTGCCCCAGAGATAACATGAAGTGTCATTTTGTTAGATTAAAATCATTTTTCACATGGGGCAGCATGTAGCCTAGTGGTTAGAGTGTCGATCTTGCAAAGGTCCGAGCTGACAAGGTAAAAATCCGGTGTTCTGCCCCTGAACAAGGTAGATAACCCACTATTCCTAGGCCATCTTTGAAAATAACTATTTTTTTCTTAACTGACTTGCCTGGTTAAAAAAAGGTCCATGTAGCATGAACAATCGATTTTTGTATTTCCACTCGTTCAATTTTCAAAGAAAGGAAATCTGTGAAAAACTAACCCTAAATGTTGTTTCAACAAGTCAAATGACGTTTGTATTTATTCCACAGAGATCCTAGAATGTAACCAGACCATATCACTATTTCATTAGGAGTGTACTATATTTACATTTACATTTAAGTCATTTAGCAGACGCTCTTATCCAGAGCGACTTACAAATTGGTGCATTCACCTTATGACATCCAGTGGAACAGTCACTTTACAATAGTGCATCTAAATCTTAAAGGGGGGGGGTGAGAGGGATTACTTATCCTATCCTAGGTATTCCTTAAAGAGGTGGGGTTTCAGGTGTCTCCGGAAGGTGGTGATTGACTCTGCTGTCCTGGCGTCGTGAGGGAGTTTGTTCCACCATTGGGGGGCCAGAGCAGCGAACAGTTTTGACTGGGCTGAGCGGGAGCTGTACTTCCTCAGTGGTAGGGAGGCGAGCAGGCCAGAGGTGGATGAACGCAGTGCCCTTGTTTGGGTGTAGGGCCTGATCAGAACCTGGAGGTACTGAGGTGCCGTTCCCCTCACAGCTCCGTAGGCAAGCACCATGGTCTTGTAGCGGATGCGAGCTTCAACTGGAAGCCAGTGGAGAGAACGGAGGAGCGGGGTGACGTGAGAGAACTTGGGAAGGTTGAACCCCAGACGGGCTGCGGCGTTCTGGATAAGTTGAAGGGGTTTAATGGCACAGGCAGGGAGCCCAGCCAACAGCGAGTTGCAGTAATCCAGACGGGAGATGACAAGTGCCTGGATTAGGACCTGCGCCGCTTCCTGTGTGAGGCAGGGTCGTACTCTGCAGATGTTGTAGAGCATGAACCTACAGGAACGGGCCACCGCCTTGATGTTGGTTGAGAACGACAGGGTGTTGGCCAGGATCACGCCAAGGTTCTTAGCGCTCTGAGAGGAGGACACAATGGAGTTGTCAACCGTGATGGCGAGATCATGGAACGGGCAGTCCTTCCCCTGGAGGAAGAGCAGCTCCGTCTTGCCGAGGTTCAGCTTGAGGTGGTGATCCGTCATCCACACTGATATGTCTGCCAGACATGCAGAGATGCGATTCGCCACCTGGTCATCAGAAGGGGGAATGGAGAAGATTAATTGTGTGTCGTCTGCATAGCAATGATAGGAGAGACCATGTGAGGTTATAACAGAGCCAAGTGACTTGGTGTATAGCGAGAATAGGAGAGGGCCTAGAACAGAGCCCTGGGGGCACCAGTGGTGAGAGCGCGTGGTGAGGAGACAGATTCTCGCCACGCCACCTGGTAGGAGCGATCTGTCAGGTAGGACGCAATCCAAGCGTGGGCCGCGCCAGAGATGCCCAACTCGGAGAGGGTGGAGAGGAGGATCTGATGGTTCACAGTATCGAAGGCAGCCGATAGATCTAGAAGGATGAGAGCAGAGGAGAGAGAGTTAGCTTTAGCAGTGCGGAGCGCCTCCGTGATACAGAGGAGAGCAGTCTCAGTTGAATGACTAGTCTTGAAACCTGACTGATTTGGATCAAGAAGGTCATTCAGAGAGAGATAGCGGGAGAGCTGGCCAAGGACGGCACGTTCAAGAGTTTTGGAGAGAAAAGAAAGAAGGGATACTGGTCTGTAATTGTTGACATCGGAGGGATCGAGTGTAGGTTTTTTCAGAAGGGGTGCAACTCTCGCTCTCTTGAAGACGGAAGGAACGTAGCCAGCGGTCAGGGATGAGTTGATGAGCGAGGTGAGGTAAGGGAGAAGGTCTCCGGAAATGGTCTGGAGAAGAGAGGAGGGGATAGGGTCAAGCGGGCAGGTTGTTGGGCGGCCGGCCGTCACAAGACGCGAGATTTCATCTGGAGAGAGAGGGGAGAAAGAGGTCAGAGCACAGGGTAGGGCAGTGTGAGCAGAACCAGCGGTGTCGTTTGACTTAGCAAACGAGGATCGGATGTCGTCAACCTTCTTTTCAAAATGGTTGACGAAGTCATCTGCAGAGAGGGAGGAGGGGGGGGGATTCAGGAGGGAGGAGGTGGCAAAGAGCTTCCTAGGGTTAGAGGCAGATGCTTGGAATTTAGCGTGGTAGAAAGTGGCTTTAGCAGCAGAGACAGAGGAGGAAAATGTAGAGAGGAGGGAGTGAAAGGATGCCAGGTCCGCAGGGAGGCGAGTTTTCCTCCATTTCCGCTCGGCTGCCCGGAGCCCTGTTTTGTGAGCTCGCAATGAGTCATCGAGCCACGGAGCGGGAGGGGAGGACCGAGCCGGCCTGGAGGATAGGGGACATAGAGAGTCAAAGGATGCAGAGAGGGAGGAGAGGAGGGTTGAGGAGGCAGAATCAGGAGATAGGTTGGAGAAGGTTTGAGCAGAGGGAAGAGATGATAGGATGGAAGAGGAGAGAGTAGCGGGGGAGAGAGAGCGAAGGTTGGGACGGCGCGATACCATCCGAGTAGGGGCAGTGTGGGAGGTGTTGGATGAGAGCAAGAGGGAAAAGGATACAAGGTAGTGGTCGGAGACTTGGAGGGGAGTTGCAATGAGGTTAGTGGAAGAACAGCATCTAGTAAAGATGAGGTCGAGCGTATTGCCTGCCTTGTGAGTAGGGGGAAGGTGAGAGGGTGAGGTCAAAAGAGGAGAGGAGTGGAAAGAAGGAGGCAGAGAGGAATGAGTCAAAGGTAGACGTGGGGAGGTTAAAGTCGCCCAGAACTGTGAGAGGTGAGCCATCCTCAGGAAAGGAGCTTATCAAGGCATCAAGCTCATTGATGAACTCTCCGAGGGAACCTGGAGGGCGATAAATGATAAGGATGTTAAGCTTGAAAGGGCTGGTAACTGTGACAGCATGGAATTCAAAGGAGGCGATAGACAGATGGGTAAGGGGAGAAAGAGAGAATGACCACTTGGGAGAGATGAGGATCCCGGTGCCACCACCCCGCTGACCAGAAGCTCTCGGGGTGTGCGAGAACACGTGGGCGGACGAAGAGAGAGCAGTAGGAGTAGCAGTGTTGTCTGTGGTGATCCATGTTTCCGTCAGTGCCAAGAAATCGAGGGACTGGAGGGAGGCATAGGCTGAGATGAACTCTGCCTTGTTGACCGCAGATCGGCAGTTCCAGAGGCTACCGGAGACCTGGAACTCCACGTGGGTCGTGCGCGCTGGGACCACCAGATTAGGGTGGCCGCGGCCACGCGGTGTGGAGCGTTTGTATGGTCTGTGCAGAGAGGAGAGAACAGGGATAGACAGACACATAGTTGACAGGCTACAGAAGAGGCTACGCTAATGCAAAGGAGATTGGAATGACAAGTGGACTACACGTCTCGAATGTTCAGAAAGTTAAGCTTACGTAGCAAGAATCTTATTGACTAAAATGATTAAAATGATACAGTACTGCTGAAGTAGGCTAGCTGGCAGTGGGTGCGTTGTTGACACTACACTAATCAAGTCGTTCCGTTGAGTGTAATAGTTTCTGCAGTGCTGCTATTCGGGGGCTAGCTGGATAGCTAGTAGTGTTGTTTACGTTACGTTGCGTTAAAAGAACGACAATAGCTGGCTAGCTAACCTAGAAAATCGCTCTAGAGTACACAATTATCTTTGATACAAAGACGGCTATGTAGCTAGCTATGTAGCTAGCTACGATCAAACAAATCAAACTGTTGTACTGTAATGAAATGAAATGAAAATGTGATACTACCTGTGAATGCGACCGGGTTGTTGAGTCTATTCGGTAGACGTCGGCTAGCTGTTGGCTAGCTGTTGGCTAGCTAGCAGTGTCTCCTACGTTAAGAACGACAAATAGCTGGCTAGCTAACCTCGGTAAATTAAGATAATCACTCTAAGACTACACACTCTAAACCTAAACTACACAATTATCTTGGATACGAAGATACAAAGACAGCTATGTAGCTAGCTAACACTACACTAATCAAGTCGTTCAGTTGAGTGTAATAGTTTCTCCAGTGCAGCTAATCAGTGGACGTTAGCTAGCTGGCTAGTGAAGACTACGTTAGGACGGCGAAATACGATAATTACGCAATTATCTTTGATACAAAGACGGCTATGTAGCTACCTGAGAAGAAATTGCTAAGATTAGACAAGTCAAACCGTTGTGCTATAATTAAATGTAATGAAATGTAATGAAAAAGTTATACTACCTGCGGGAGCGAAGTGCCGATGCGACCACTCGCTCCAACCCTATAGCACACCAAATTTGATCAGAGAGCGACGCCTTCATGGTGCGCTCCGATGTCACTGGCGGTCTTCTCTTGATTGACTGTGACTTTGTCAAATGACCACCAATCTGGGTCAAACAAAGCTAGCTAGATTGCCAATGAGCTGGGCTTTACCGGAGTATATGGAAAGAATATGATGGATGCGCGTTGCACACATCTGTGAGTTATGAAAACTGGGTGTTTTGCAAATGTTGAATTGACAATATGGCTACTAATACTGGAAAAGCTCCAAGTATACAGCTTTGACGATATTCTTGCAGAAAAATGTAGTAGACCACAGCTAAAGGAGAGGACGCTAACGTTACATTCGACTGCTAAGTGAAATACAAGTCTTTTCTATTTCTATTATTTCATATTGTAAATCCAAAAGCAACAACATGTCAAAGTCAACATACAACATACGTTGGGCCCTCGACGGGCACAGTCGTCGAACACACTGCAGCACCTGGTTTGAATCCAGGCTGTATCACATCCGGCCATAAGTCCCATAGGAAGGCGTACAATTACTTATAGGCGTCTTTGTAAATAATAATTTGTACTGACTTGCCTAATTAAATGAAGTTTAATAAAAATACCACATTCAAGTCCTCCATCCCTCACTTAGTCTTAGCCCAGTGTGAATACCCAGCCAGCCTACAAGTAGATGGTAAGTGCTTTACAGCTGAAAGTGACTTGGGACCAGCAGCATAATCTTGTGTTTAGGGCGTGTTGTAAGTACAGTCATTGTAAATAATATGTACAATTATTATTATTTTTTTGTTTGTTTGTGTTTTTATGTTTAACCGTATGAAATTAAATCAGTGTTGGCTGCTAACTTGGTCATTATCTTAAATATTTCACCTATGTGTTTGGAGAGGGGCTGGAGGTGAGGAAAGAGACTGTCTGTAATGATACTCTTATCTATATATTGTTGGAATAGCGTGCCATTTTGGATTCAACCGAAGTTAATTCTGGTCATATTTATGAGGTGTTCCCCATCTCTCCTTGCAGCCAGTCGATGAGACGGGCACAATCGGGATGCGTTTGTTCTCCCCTCTGGACGATGGGACAGGGTCCGCTCCTGCTGAGGACGTCCTGGATGAAGGAGGGCTTGAAGAACAGCCCCGAGATACTACAGGTGATAACATTTAACCTCTCATCCTGGATGAAGGAGGGCTTGGAGAACAGCCCGAGATACTACAGGTGATAACATTTGACCTCTCATCCTGGATGAAGGAGGGCTTGGAGAACAGCCTCGAGATACTACAGGTGATAACATTTGACCTCTCATTCTGGATGAAGGAGGGCTTGGAGAACAGCCCCGAGATACTACAGGTGATAACATTTGACCTCTCATCCTGGATGAAGGAGGGCTTGGAGAACAGCCCCGAGATACTACAGGCGATAACATTTTACCTCTCATCCTGGATGAAGGAGGGCTTGGATGAAGGCCCTCTCATCCTGGATGAAGGAGGGGCTCGAGATACTACAGGCGATAACATTTGACCTCTCATCCTGGATGAAGGAGGGCTTGGAGAACAGCCTCGAGATACTACAGGTGATAACATTTTACCTCTCATCCTGGATGAAGGAGGGCTTGGAGAACAGCCCTGAGATACTACAGGTGATAACATTTGACCTCTCATCCTGGATGAAGGAGGGCTTGGAGAACAGCCCCGAGATACTACAGGTGATAACATTTGACCTCTCATCCTGGATGAAGGAGGGCTTGGAGAACAGCCCCGAGATACTACAGGTGATAACAGTTTACCACTCATTCTGGAGGGAGGGAGAGGGAGTTCTGAATACACTGCTGAATTGAAATTGAAAAAAATGGGGCTATCACTTAAATAAAAAATTAAGCAAACACGTTTGGTGTTTGCCAAAAGGCATGTGGTAGACTCCCCAAACATATTGAAGGAGGTACTCTGGTCGGGTTTCCGCTCACCAACCAATGATTAATAAAATGGCACTAACACCAAATTGAGACACTGCATGCAGAATTCTGCAAAAAATATCCCCTGTGTACAATGTAAAACACCAAATAATGCATGCAGAGTAGAACTAGACTGATACCCGCTAATTAACAAAATCCAGAAAAGAGCTGTTCAATTCTACAACCACCTTAAAGGAAGCAATTCCCAAACCCTCTATTACAAAGTCATCACCTACAGAGAGGTGAACCTGGAGAAGTCTCCTAAGCAAGCTGGTCATGGGGCTCTGTTCACAAACACACCCCACAGAGCCCCAGGACAGCAGCACAATTAGACCCAAGCAAATCATGAGAAAACAAAAAGATAATTACTTGACACATCAAAAAGAAATATACAAAAAAAACAGAGCAAACTATAATGCTGTTTGGCCCTAAACATAGAGTACACCGTGGCAGAATACCTGACCACTGTGACTGACCCAAAACTAAGGAAATCTTTATCTATTGTCATGACTGTCCTGATCAGGTCAGGTTACAGTAGACCACAACCCTACAGATTATCTCTCAACCCCAACAGAGGAGGAGAGATCTAGGGGTCTGAATATGTGGGGGTTTTATGACCCCTCACGCCCCTGGTAAATCTTAGGCCACAGACATCATTCCTATGTCCTGTTACTATGGAGAACCAACCTCAGAACATTAAACATTAAATAAAGGGACGTTGGAACAATGGTTTCCATCAGCCACAATGGTGGTCATGACAATAGATTTAATATGAAAATGTATGTAATAAATGATGTTATTACGAAAACATTGTAACTGTAAGAGTTTTCCTAGGATATGCTTGGTGTCTATACATTGTAACGTTGTGTGGAAAATGTCCAAATCAAAGAGAATGTTTTGGTAAAGATGAAATGTGAAGTTGTCTAAAATTGGATTTGAGTCAAATCTAGACCTTGCCTCTTAAGTTGGTACACCCAGAGAATGGCCTAAAGGTGGTAACGCCCACTTCTGACCCGAGGGTATAAGACCTGTGAGTAAAGAACTAACAGATCAGACTCAGTGACCCGAGCTGCAGCTGAGGTCTAAAAAGTCAACAAACCCAAAACTCAACCCAAGGTTGAAGTCAAAGAAGACATGTTGTACCCATGTTACTGATGAGTTGCTGTGTCTAAGCGGGTGAATTCAAGCCGGACCACCTCACCTCCACTCTCCATGGAATCATCTACACTGAAGAGACCCAGATGGTGAATTAGCAGTGTGATTAGGAAGAGACCCAGATGGTAAATTAGCAGTGTGATTAGGAAGAGACCCAGATGGTAAATTAGCAGTGTGATTAGGAAGAGACCCAGATGGTAAATTAGCAGTGTGATTAGGAAGAGACCCAGATGGTAAATTAGCAGTGGGATTAGGATGAGACCCAGATGGTAAATTAGCAGTGTGATTAGGAAGAGACCCAGATGGTAAATTAGCAGTGGGATTAGGAAGAGACCCAGATGGTAAATTAGCAGTGTGATTAGGAAGAGACCCAGATGGTAAATTAGCAGTGTGATTAGGAAGAGACCCAGATGGTAAATTAGCAGTGTGATTAGGAAGAGACTCAGATGGTAAATTAGCAGTGTGATTAGGAAGAGACCCAGATGGTAAATTAGCAGTGGGATTAGGAAGAGACCCAGATGGTAAATTAGCAGTGTGATTAGGAAGAGACCCAGATGGTGAATTAGCAGTGGGATTAGGATGAGACCCAGATGGTAAATTAGCAGTGTGATTAGGAAGAATATATGAATAATAATAATATATGCCATTTAGAGGTAAATTAGCAGTGTGATTAGGAAGAGACCCAGATGGTAAAATAGCAGTGGGATTAGGAAGAGACCCAGATGGTAAATTAGCAGTGTGATTAGGAAGAGACCCAGATGGTAAATTAGCAGTGTGATTAGGAAGAGACCCAGATGGTAAATTAGCAGTGGGATTAGGAAGAGACCCAGATGGTAAAATAGCAGTGTGATTAGGAAGAGACCCAGATCAAATCAAATCAAAATCAAATCAAATTTTATTTGTCACATACACATGGTTAGCAGATGTTAATGCGAGTGTAGCGAAATGCTTGTGCTTCTAGTTCCGACAATGCAGTGATAACCAACAAGTAATCTAACTAACAATTCCAAAACTACTGTCTTATACACAGTGTAAGGGGATAAATAATATGTACATAAGGATATATGAATGAGTGATGGTACAGAGCAGCATACAGTAGATGGTATCGAGTACAGTATATACATATGAGATGAGTATGTAGACAAAGTAAACAAAGTGGCATAGTTAAAGTGGCTAGTGATACATGTATTACATAAGGATGCAGTCGATGATGTAGAGTACAGTATATATGTATGCATATGAGATGAATAATGTAGGGTAAGTAACATTATATAAGGTAGCATTGTTTAAAGTGGCTAGTGATATATTTACATCATTTCCCATCAATTCCCATTATTAAAGTGGCTGGAGTTGGGTCAGTGTCAATGACAGTGTGTTGGCAGCAGCCACTCAATGTTAGTGGTGGCTGTTTAACAGTCTGATGGCCTTGAGATAGAAGCTGTTTTTCAGTCTCTCGGTCCCAGCTTTGATGCACCTGTACTGACCTCGCCTTCTGGATGATAGCGGGGTGAACAGGCAGTGGTTCGGGTGGTTGATGTCCTTGATGATCTTTATGGCCTTCCTGTAACATCGGGTGGTGTAGGTGTCCTGGTGGGCAGGTAGTTTGCCCCCGGTGATGCGTTGTGCAGACCTCACTACCCTCTGGAGAGCCTTACGGTTGAGGGCGGAGCAGTTGCCGTACCAGGCGGTGATACAGCCCGCCAGGATGTTCTCGATTGTGCATCTGTAGAAGTTTGTGAGTGCTTTTGGTGACAAGCCGAATTTCTTCAGCCTCCTGAGGTTGAAGAGGCGCTGCTGCGCCTTCTTCACGACGCTGTCAGTGTGAGTGGACCAATTCAGTTTGTCTGTGATGTGTATGCCGAGGAACTTAAAACTTGCTACCCTCTCCACTACTGTTCCATCGATGTGGATAGGGGGGTGTTCCCTCTGCTGTTTCCTGAAGTTCACAATCATCTCCTTAGTTTTGTTGACGTTGAGTGTGAGGTTATTTTCCTGACACCACACTCCGAGGGCCCGCACCTCCTCCCTGTAGGCCGTCTCGTCGTTGTTGGTAATCAAGCCTACCACTGTTGTGTCGTCCGCAAACTTGATGATTGAGTTGGAGGCGTGCGTGGCCACGCAGTCGTGGGTGAACAGGGAGTACAGGAGAGGGCTCAGAACGCACCCTTGTGGGGCCCCCGTGTTGAGGATCAGCGGGGAGGAGATGTTGTTGCCTACCCTCACCACCTGGGGGCGGCCCGTCAGGAAGTCCAGTACCCAGTTGCACAGGGCGGGGTCGAGACCCACGAGCTTGGAGGGTACTATGATGACGAGCTTGGAGGGTACTATGGTGTTGAATGCCGAGCTGTAGTTGATGAACAGCATTCTCACATAGGTATTCCTCTTGTCCAGGTGGGTTAGGGCAGTGTGCAGTGTGGTTGAGATTGCATTGTCTGTGGACCTATTTGGGCGGTAAGAAAATTGGAGTGGGTCTAGGGTGTCAGGTAGGGTGGAGGTGATATGGTCCTTGACTAGTCTCTCAAAGCACTTCATGATGACGGAAGTGAGTGCTACGGGGCGGTAGTCGTTTAGCTCAGTTACCTTAGCTTTCTTGGGAACAGGAACAATGGTGGCCCTCTTGAAGCATGTAGGAACAGCAGACTGGTATAGGGATTGATTGAATATGTCCGTAAACACACCTGCCAGCTGGTCTGCGCATGCTCTGAGGGCGCGGCTGGGGATGCCGTCTGGGCCTGCAGCCTTGCGAGGGTTAACACGTTTAAATGTCTTACTCACCTCGGCTGCAGTGAAGGAGAGACCGCATGTTTTCATTGCAGGCCATGTCAGTGGCACTGTATTGTCCTCAAAGCGGGCAAAAAAGTTATTTAGTCTGCCTGGGAGCAAGACATCCTGGTCCGTGACTGGGCTGGGTTTCTTCTTGTAGTCCGTGATTGCCTGTAGACCCTGCCACATGCCTCTTGTGTCTGAGCCATTGAATTGAGATTCCACTTTGTCTCTGTACTGATGCTTAGCTTGTTTAATAGCCTTGCGGAGGGAATAGCTGCACTATTTGTATTCGGTCATGTTGCCAGACACCTTGCCCTGATTAAAAGCAGTGGTTCGCGCTTTCAGTTTCACGCGAATGCTGCCATCAATCCACGGTTTCTGGTTAGGGAATGTTTTTATCGTTGCTATGGGAACAACATCTTCGATGCACGTTCTAATGAACTCGCACACCGAATCAGCGTATTCGTCAATATTTTTATCTGACGCAATACGAAACATGTCCCAGTCCACGTTATGGAAGCAGTCTTGGAGTGTGGAGTCAGCTTGGTCTGACCAGCGTTGGACAGACCTCAGCGTGGGAGCCTCTTGTTTTAGTTTCTGCCTGTAGGCAGGGATCAGCAAAATGGAGTCGTGGTCAGCTTTTCCGAAAGGGGGGCGGGGCAGGGCCTTATATGCGTCGCGGAAGTTAGAGTAACAATGATCCAAGGTTTTACCACCCCTGGTTGCGCAATCGATATGCTGATAAAATTTAGGGAGTCTTGTTTTCAGATTAGCTTTGTTAAAATCCCCAGCTTCAATGAATGCAGCCTCCGGATAAATGGTTTCCAGTTTGCAAAGAGTTAAATAAAGTTCGTTCAGAGCCATCGATGTGTCTGCTTGGGGGGGGGATATATACGGCTGTGATTATAATCGAAGAGAATTCTCTTGGAAGATAATGCGGTCTACATTTGATTGTGAGGAATTCTAAATCAGGTGAACAGAAGGATTTGAGTTCCTGTATGTTTCCTTCATCACACCATGTCTCGTTAGTCATGAGGCATACGCCCCCGCCACTCTGAAATAGCAGTGTGAAATCTCAATCCGCCCCTTCTATCAGACTGACCCACTGTAGCATGCTGGAGGAAACCCTACAGCATAATGTTTACACACAGTCTATTAGTGTATTCATTTAGGCATTTAGCCTGTCCCTATCGCTACTAATGGGGAATCGAGGATTGGCTCACCTCAGCAGTGGTACATAATCAAAAGTCCTTGCGTTTCTAAAAGCATTTAAACTGGGAAAGGAAGACCTGCTCTCGCCAACATATCTCTGTATAATAGCTGGTTTAGAAGCAGCTGAGGTGACGTGTTTTATACGTACTTTAGCAGATGAGGTTAAAAAACTGATGTGTTTTATACGTACTTTAGCAGATGAGGTAAAAAAACTGACGTGTTTTAGACGTACTTTAGCAGCTGAGGTTAAAAAACTGACATGTTTTATACGTACTTTAGCAGCTGAGGTTAAAAAACTAACGTTTTATACTTACTTTAGCAACTGAGGTTAAAAAACTGATGTGTTTTATGACAGCAATCGTCAGCCTTTCTAAGGTTGCAAAATGGATCAGAAAGTCTTTATGCTAAATAAAAAGAAAAGCGATTTTCTTTACTTTGCGAGTCACTTCATTTAAAAACTTGCACAAGCCCTAAAAGTGTTGGGTATCACCCCAGACACGTGTATTTTATGAACAGATGCTGCTTGCGGATAAAATAAATAAATGAAGTATAATTCATTCAGATTTATTCAGTGAATGCATGGTCTGTTCTGTCAGCGTGTCCACTCCGCAGGCTTGATGAGTCAAATGTTTGAATAGTTGAGACCCAGAATACATCCATATCCACAGGCACAGCTTCCACGTCCATATGAATCATATCTAACTGGAGCTTTGAATGGCGGTCAGGTTGACATCAGGCATCGTGATGTCGACTCGTACAGTCATAGAAATAGTTACTATTACTGTGTCCCAAATGGCACCCTATTCCCTGTATAGTGCACTCCTTTTAAGTGCACTATTGAGGAAATAGGGTGCCATTTGGGTACGGTGCTGTGACGTTAACTCCTGTAATCAAGTTTAATGGAGCACGCTCAGATGAAGTCTGAGCGTGCTTTGCTTTACTTTGGCGGGAGGTTGCCTCGTGGTTAGGGCATTGGGACAGTAACCGAAAGGTTGCTGGATCAAATCCCCAATGTAAAAAGCTGTTTTTCTGACCCTTAACAAGGCAGTTAACCCACTGCTCCCCAGGCGCCGTAGATGTTGATTATGGCAGCCCCCTGCACCTCTCTGATTCAGAGGGGTTGGGTTAAATGTGGAAGATGCATTCCGTTGTACAACTCGGTTGGTATCTCCCTTTCCCAACAAGATCTCACGGTTTGACCGATTTCACTTCAGTTTCCGATGTTTGTCCACGTTTTTACAAACATCAAATTTAGAAGTTGCTCAAACGTCAATATTCGAGGTGTTTTGGACACACTGGGTTTCTCCTCCGGTTGCCGCTGTCGCAGACGCCTCGCTCCTGGTTCAGATAAAGCATTCATTCTGAAGGTTTAAGTTCAGGTTTAAGGTTTGAGATGGGGTTAAAACGTAAAAATTGCTTATTAATGGTCTTGAACATGCGACCCTCTGAGTTGGAGCTTCTGGCTTACCGTTGCGCTTTGTGGCCGCTTTTGAAGGCTTCTCCAGACATCCTGGTTACCCGGAAGGACGTTCAATTTCGTCCCAGCGTGAGTTCTAAATATCTCTAATGGTCGCCCCAGCGTGAGTTCTAAATATCTCTAACGGTCGCCCCAGTGTGAATTCTAAATATCTCTAACGGTCGCCCCAGTGTGAGTTCTAAATATCTCTAACGGTCGCCCCAGTGTGAGTTCTAAATATCTCTAACGGTCGCCCCAGTGTGAGTTCTAAATATCTCTAACGGTCGTCCCAGTGTGAGTTCTAAATATCTCTAATGGTTGTCCCAGCGTAAGTTCTAAATATCTCTAACGGTCGCCCCAGTGTGAGTTCTAAATATCTCGAATGGTCGTTTTTTTTAAGCACGTGATGTTAGAACGTTCTCTCCATTCCAGAATGTGATTGTTACGCAACAGTACATTTATCCACGCTGCCCTCAAAACCAAGGAATTACGCCTGTTTTAGGCTGTTCTCAACTTGTCAATCATTTTCTATCCAGTTTTTTTATTTTCTCAGAACAGTTTGAATTGAGGTGTGTTCCGCCCCATTCATTCACATAAAAGTAGTCATTTTTTGGACATTTCTGACCCGGACAAAATTCCCCAAACACTTCCCAATTGTTTGTGCAATTCAAGTCTGCAGACATGTGCTCATCTCCCATCCTGCACACACGTGTTCACATTTTCCATCTGTTGCCTGCATCTCAGTCATAGTTGTTTTTGTTACCAATAATACCTTTGCAAATGTGTGCGTTTCTATCAAAGTAGGTGCCTTATTACGTTATAATAGTTTCTGCATGTCGTGTTGTCGTTTCTACTGCAGCATAATATTTTTGAGTATATTCCTTATAACCGCGGACATGCGAGGTAACGTTACTCATTTCATAACCTTTATGGTGTTATATTCAATGCTTAGGTAGCTAGCTACATTCTTCTATTAGCTCTGTAAAACAATGCTAATTGTGTTAGAGAAGTATTGGCTTGTTGTATTTTGATGCTACCCTGGCCTTATGACTCCTAAGTGGAGCAGCTGTCTAAGGCACAACATCTCAGTACTAGAAGCGTCGCTACAGACACCCTGAACCCTGGTGTTTCTATCAAATTATGTTATGTTTATAGTTTCTCTATGTGATTTTCACGTGAACTGTATGTCCAATTTAAAAAAAATCCCTTGTTCAGTAATCATCTCACCTGTTAGTTCACCGCCAACTTTGTGGCCATTGAGGGCTGCGTTGATCAGATGGAAAATTATCTTCTTATACCACTTGGTTGTTTTCTGAGTGCATTCCACAAAGCTGTTTATCATGTCCTCTTTATCCACTGCCCCCATTTTGAGGTTATAGTCAAGCACACAGTCTGGTTTGACTTCTTTCTCCCGTCAGGTGGTCCAGTCCACCTTCCCTGTGGCCGGTATGGTTGCTGTATGGACAGTGGAGACAGTGGAGAGGACATGGACGTCTCGTATATCATGGAACTTTACTGCCAGCTGTTGACATTTTCTTACTATGTATGGGTCATTTATGATGGCAGTAGTATTGTTGATGAAATGCAGTCATCACAGCAGAACTAGGAAGCAGTCTTGGGAAAAGAGGGTGGCAAAGAAGGGAGTTGCAAACATAGGATCTGTGCTCCAGTATTCTCTTCGGGAGTTCTTCTTTACTCTCCCCATGAGAAGGACTGTCACCAGGAAGGTATACATTGCACTAATTGTGGTTGTCCCCCCCACTCCTGGCTCTCTCTTCTGCTGTAGCTCCAAGGGATAGAAATTGGTCTCTGCTATTTCTCCCACCAGCTCCTCTGTCAGAAACAACTTGAAGCACTTCTGCCTCAGATGGAAATGGCAAGGGGCGTTGCACTCCAGACTGGGACTCATCAAAGCAAACAGCAGGGCCAGGAGGGGTGAAATGGCTGGCAGCCTTCCAGCTACCACAGAACTCCTGTACTTCATCCACTGTCTGCTTCCATCACCACCAGCATCTTCAAAGGGAACTGGGACTTTGTCAGTGGCCAAGGGGTCCTCAGATTCAGGGTTCTCAATGGCTGGGGGGGCCACTCCTCACTGTCAGAATCTGATTCCTGACTCTCACACTCATTGTCAGAACTATAGAGTAGACTATAGAGTAGACTATAGAGTAGACTATAGAGTAGACTATAGAGTAGACAATATAGTAGATAATAGAGTAGACTATAGAGTAGACTACAGAGTAGATCGTTCTACCAAATCTACCAAATCTCTATCAACATGTTAAATGTGCTGTAGTGGAGCAGGTTGAGAGCTTAAAATGTATTGGTTTCCACATCAACAACAAACTAGAATGGTCCAAACACACCAAGACAGTCGTAAAGAGGGCACGACAACACCTATTCCCCCTCAGGAAACTAAAAAGATTTTGCATGGGTCCTGAGATCCTCAAAAGGTTCTACAGCTGCAACATCGAGAGCATCCTGACCGGTTGTATCACTGCCTGGTACGGAAATCAAAATTTGATTTGATTTGGTGTCGTATAGGATATACTACACCCCTAATTCATAGTGAAATCTTGTTACATTCTAGGATCTCTGAGGAATACATACGAATGTTATTTGACTCGTTGAAACAACGTTTAGGGTT
The DNA here is from genome assembly GCF_021184085.1 of Oncorhynchus gorbuscha. Lineage (NCBI taxonomy): Eukaryota > Metazoa > Chordata > Actinopteri > Salmoniformes > Salmonidae > Oncorhynchus > Oncorhynchus gorbuscha. Next base: position 91,593,675 of record NC_060182.1, on the reverse strand, counting down.
AGATTTTCACAGATTCCTTTTTTGCAAATTGAATGAGAGGGAAATAGAAAATTGATCATGCATGCTATATGGACATTTTATGATATGAAAAATGATTTGATCTAACAAATCAACACTTCATGTTATCTCTGGGACCCTTTGGATGGTAAATCAGATCAAGTTATCAGAATGTAAGTACACATTTCACCTTCACAGGTGAATTTATCCAACCTATCGCGGTGAAAAAAAGTGTTTTGTAGTTAGAAGCTCTCCTCAAACAATAGCATGGCATTTTTTTTCACATTAATAGCTACTGTAAATCGGAAAGTGCAGGTATATTAGCAAGAATTTAAGCTTTCAGACGATGTACTCATATGTAGCAACATTATTATTATTTTTTCCTTAAAATCTGCGATGGTGACAAAAATCGCTGCATGATTTAGAACTATCCCGTTGATGGGACGCCGATCCATAAGAAGTTTTTAATGGGTATTGCCTCCACCAACTTGGTAAAGTGATTGGTCGCCGTCAGACACCAGCTGTTGCCATTCCTGGATTTCGTGAAGAGTCCGATCCACCACTAACATTTAAAGTGACTCTACTCTTAACCGTATCTGTGTCATACAGTATGCAGATGTTCATATTTGTAAGGATACTGACACACACACACACACACACACACACACACACACACACACACACACACACACACACACACACACACACACACACACACACACACACACACACACACACACACACACACACACACACACACACACACACACACACACACACACACACACACACACACACACACACACACACGCACACTATAACATTGAACTCTGCTGCAGTCCAAAAAAAAGCAGCCAGTACAAAACAATTTATCAAGGCAACATTTTAATTGGGAAACTTACCGATCAGTTTCCATGGTGAAAACTTTGATGGGCTTCAACTCCTGCGTCACAGTTTTCACCCACTCAAACTTCTGTCAGGCTAGACAGGGTACTGACCTTTAAGCACAAAGTGACAAATTAAAACATTGTGTGCTCTCTGATATGACATTAATTGAAATCATAATGATTTCAGATAAAATAGAATGTGATTGACTAACAAAAGGTTATTTCAATTGCTCAGCTCTCCACCTCCTTGACAATTCCCTGTCAGAAGAAGCGTAGGTTGATTTTGGCAATCATGCGCTTCGCTCCGAAATGGCCAGCATGCATCTCGGTCAGCATGGCCTCCTTCTCCTCCTTAGTGAAAATCACCCTCCTGTGTGGCTGGCCATCTTTCCCCCATAGGTACATGTGATTGCCTAACAAGTTAGAAGAGGCAAGTTGTTGAAATACTCAAGTCTAAGTACATTTGCACTGCTGTCTTTATCTCTCTGTTACTCTCTTGCCATCTCTCTCTCTCTCTCTCTCTCTCTCTCTCTCTCTCTCTCTCTCTCTCTCTCTCTCTCTCTCTCTCTCTCTCTCTCTCTCTCTCCCTCTCTCCCTCTCTCACACTTTCATCATTTCTTTCTCACTTTCTTCCTCTCCCTCCCTCTCTCACTTTCTTCCTCTCTCTCTCTCTCTCTCTCTCTCTCTCTCTCTCTCTCTCTCTCTCTCTCTCTCTCCCTCTCTCCCTCTCTCACACTTTCATAATTTCTTTCTCACTTTCTTCCTCTCACTCCCTCTCTCACTTTCATCCTTTATCACTCTCTCTCTCTCTCTCTCTCTCTCTCTCTCTCTCTCTCTCTCTCTCTCTCTCTCTCTCTCTCTCTCTCTCTCTCTCTCTCTCTCTCTCTCTCTCTCTCTAGCAAAGACACCTAGTTAAAGGGCATCTGGAATTGAGTCAATGGAATGGTATCAACCACATGGAAAACACATATTTTATACCATTCTATTGACTCCATTCCAGCCACTATTATGTTCCATCCTCCCCTCAGCAGCCTCCACTGAAGTATATGCACAGGTAGCCGCATGTAGATGACCAACTAGCTAGATGGAAAATGGTTGTTGAAAACTGGTTGTTCATAGCTAAATCCATCCAGTAATCTAATAACGTAGATCTGCTTAACGTTACCCTGAATTGTGAATTTCGCTGAATGTTGCGCCTTTTGTCGAGAACAGTAGTACTTCGCTTGCTTAGAAAGATAAATAAAATCTCGAGGGATATGAAATTCAAGCTACATACAAACAGAAAGCTACAATAACAGTTACAGTAGCTAGCCAGCTAGCTAACACTACTTGTTATGTCAGGGGGACACTATTTGGCATGACAGGCCCCCTCAACCCTAACCCCAAAAGGCTCGTTCAGTCTCTTGCGGTACGCCACACTTTACATGATTAACATTAGAGAAGCTTCAATTAAAGAAAACCCTCTGTATTCTATTGGATAGATAAAGTAGCTCTGAATCGCTCTCGAAAGGGGGAGGGAAGACAGCGAGTGCGAAGAAGGGCTTAACCGGAGACATGGAAGACAGGATGGACTGTCGCGGAAGAAGCAGTCGGCCACAAACAGGTTATGGACCAATAACATGGACTAAATTCTAGTGACCACAAATCCCACAATCTTCTTAATTACTATATGCCAGAGGTTGAAAATCCATAACAACAAACAGGTTATGGCCAATAACATCAAAGACAGCACTAAATTCTAACAGTACAAATCCCACAATCTTCTTAATTATCAATGTCTTTCAACCAATCATCATTCATTTGTGTCAGTGCAGTGCATGTTGGGTGCCCGTCTCTATAAGCTGAAAGTCTGTTAATTTCTTTACAGAGAAATAGCATCTGGTATAACACAATTTTTCCCCAAAGTTTGCTAATAGTCGGCAGTAAGCCGATTGGTCGGCTGTAAGAACCAGTAAACAGTGCTTTACCATTCTTGGGTAGTGGAAGGACTCTGGCTTCCCTCCGGGTCTGAGGACAAACCTTTTTCTTAAAATGATGAAAAAATGGAGTGGCTATAGAGTCAGCTACCATCCTCAATAGCTTTCCATCTAAGTTGGCAATACCAGGTGGAAAAAGTCCCTAAACATGATGAGATGTTAATTGCTTAATTAACTCAGGAACCACACCTGTGTGGAAGCAACCCTCAGCCCAGAGTCAATCAAGGCTGCATGTAGCACCAAGCGGTCCACGTAGATGGACCGGAACAGTGGAAAGCCACACTAGATGAAGAGACCTGGAGTAGTAGCGCTCACCAGAGCCCTCCGCTTACTGATGGGCTCTGGACTCTTACTGGACATGAATTAACAAAATGTCTCTGCTTTCAATTTAATTTGTTTCCCTCGTTTACTCAAGTGTTTCCATTATTTTGGCAGTGACCTGTAAAAGTTCACACACACACACACACACGCGCACGCACGCACGCACGTACACACATACACATATACACACGCACGCACGCGCGCACGCACACACACACACGCACGCACGCACACACACACACACGCGCACGCATGCACACACACACACACACACACTCCTCCGTGCTGGCAAATTTGAACTCTGACAGCGATTAAAAAACAACAGCAGCATGTCTGTCAGATAGACCACAACACCACAACACAATGGCACCCCAGTAGACTGGCTGACAGGTAGGCAGTTAGAATCACTCCTCAGTCACCTCTACACTGTGGTAGCTGACTGCCTGGGCCCTCTGCTTTGAGAAAGTACCATTTAGTCTAGTGTTGTTCTCTTACCGATTCATCTTCCTGTGTGGCACTGATCTGGATGTTATTTTCCTGTCGTGACTCTGTGTGTGAGAAATGTGTGTGTGTGTGCACGTGGGCCTGTGTGTGTGTGTGTGTGTAAGACTTCCCTTAATTAATGGCCATTAGAGGATACATGTTTCTCTGTTTGCTTTCTGTGTCCTTATTAACTACATTGTGCTTTTTCTTTGTGTGAACATGTGTGGACGTGCGTGATTGTGCATGGAACTCTAGACAGCTTGAATGGTGTATCAGGTGATATCATAGGGACTCCAGTAGCATGTAGTGTGTACAGCATGGAGGTGCACACAGGGGCCTCGGTCTGCCTGTGTGTGTGTCTTTTTCTTAGGTCTAAAAAATATATATAACCCACATCTGAGAGAGAGAGGTAGAATACCTGACCACTGTGACTGACCCAAAGTTAAGGACAGCTTTGACTATGTACAGACTCAGTGAGCATAGCCTTGCTATTGAGAAAGGTCGCCGTAGGCAGACATGGCTCTCGAGAGAAGACAGGCTTATGTGCACACTGCCCAAAAAATGAGGTGGAAACTGAGCTGCACTTCTTAACCTCCTGCCCAATGTATGACCATATTTCCTTCAGATTACACAGATTCACAAAGAATTAGAAAACAAACCCGATTTGATTTACTCCCATATCCACTGGTTGAAATACCACCGTGTGCTGTCACACAATAAACTTTTGTGACCTGTTGGCACAAGAAAAGGGCAACCAGTGAAGAACAAACACCATTGTAAATAAAACCCATATTTATGTTTATTTATTTTCCCTTTTGTACTTTCGCAACACTGTATTGATACATAATATGACATTTGAAATGTCTTTATTCTTTTTGAACTTTTGTAAGTGTAATGTCTAACCAAAACCTTCCCAAGTTCTCTCAGTCCGAAGAACAAACAAGACCATGGTGTAAATAAAACCTCATATTTATGTTTATTTATTTTCCCTTTCCCGCTGCCCAGTCAAAACTTTCGCTGCTCTGGCTCCCCATTTGCAACACTGTAAACCCCATCTCTTTAAGAATACTTAGGATAGGATAAAGACATTTATTTAGAAATGTCTTTCCATGGATCTTTTTGAACTTTTGTAAGTGTAATGTCTACTGTTAAATTTAATTTGTATTATTTATTTAACTTTTGTTTATTATCTTCTTCACTTGCTTTGGCAACATAAACATATGTTTCCCATACCAATAAAGCCCTTAAATTGAATTGAGAGAGAGAAGCCGGTCCTGGGGCTCTGTTCACGAACACAAACAGACCCCACAGAGCCCCAGATTATAAAAAGAGCTGTCCTGATGGAACCCCGAGAGAGAGATGGTGTGAGAGAGAGAGAGATACCTGGGGTTCTGTGGGGTCTGTTTGTGTTTGTGAACCGAGCCCCAGATTATAAAAAGAGCTGTCCCGATGGAACCCTGAGAAAGAATCCCTGAGAGAGAGATGGTGTGAGAGAGAGAGATACCTGGGGTTCTGTCAGGTGATGATGTGTCGTGCTGCCTAGTCACTGCGGTGCTAAGTAGGGTTGAATGGCGGGAACCCGGTTACCGAGATTTACCGGGATTTACACCCCAAAACCACTCCCTTTTCTCATGATAAAGAACAGTGAAAAAACTGTAAATTATAATAAATTATTTATATGAACAGTATGGAGTGAAATGGAATTGTTAAATTATATGCAATATCTAAATCTTAAATTAAATTAAATCAAACTTTATTTGTCACATGCTCCGAATACAACAAGTGTAGACCTTGCTTGCTTACTTAGAAGCCCTTAACCAACAGTTCAGTTCAAGAAGAGTTTAAGAAAAATATTTACCAAATATCTCACGCCCTGACCGTAGAGAGCCCTTGTTTCTCTATGGTGTAGTAGGTCAGGGCGTGACTAGGGGGTGTTCTAGTTAAAACTTTCTATGTTGATGTTTTGGTATGGTTCCCAATTAGAGGCAGCTGGTAATCGTTGCCTCTAATTGGGGATCATATTTAGGTAGCTATTTTTCTCACCTGTGTTTGTGGGATATTGTTTTTGCGTTTTGTGCATGTAGCACCACGTAGTCATGTTCTTGGTTTATTGTTTTTTGTTTTGTTGAAGTTTCACCGAAATAAAGATGTAGAGTTCTATACACTGCGCCTTGGTCTGTCTTTAATCACGAGACAAATAAACTAAAGTAAAAATAAAAATAAATATGGCTTCTCTTTGGCCTCTGCATGATGTAAATCAATTTTATACTTCGACACGACCTTCAATCAGTTACAAATATGTGTATATATTGCTTCCTTTCCTACTGTGTCCTCCCTCTCCTTCTATACTGAGTACCATTTTCTATCCAAACACAGATTCTACTCTTGCTTGAATGTGAGTCATTTATCTATCATTTTGATTGTGTTCATTACTAGTGTTCCACACAGCTTGTGTCATTTGGCTCGTATACATACAGTTAATACTAGAGGGGTAGTGAGACAACGATGATGATGATGCTCTAGACTTATCTTTCCGCTCTTCAAGATTAGTATCGTTATTTCTCTCTCGTTTCAGATCCCGCCACAACATCTCAAATGGGATAAGGTCTGGACTTTGACTAGGTCTTTCCAAAACGCCAAAATGTATTGCTTTTCAGACATTTTCATGTACACTTGACTGTGTGTTTTGGGTCATTGTCTTGCTGGATGACCCAGCTGCGTTCAGCTTCAGCTCACAGATGGATGGTCTGACATTCTCCTGTAGAGTTACCTGATACAGGTTGTAATTCATGGTTCCTTCTATTATGACAGGTCGTCCTGATACAGGTTGTAATTCATGGTTCTTTCTATTATGACAGGTCGTCCTGGTCCTGAGGCAGCAAAAACATCCCCAAACCATGGGGCTCCTGAGTGGTGCAGCAGTCTAAGGCACTGCATATCAGTGCAAGAGGTGTCACTACAGTCCCTGGTTCAAATCCAGGCTGAATCACATCTGGCCGTGATTGGGAGTCCCATAGGGCGGTGCACAATTGGCCCGGAGTCGTCCGGGGTAGGCCGTCATGGTAAATAATACATTTTTCTTAACTTAAATGAATAAATGAAATCACACCACCACCATGCTTGACCGTTGGTATGAGGTTCTGACTGTGGAATGCAGTGTTTGGTTTTCACCAGGCTTAATGGGACCCATGTCATCCAAAATGTTAAACTTTTGAATCATCTGTCCATAGAACATTCTTCCAAGAGTCTCTGTCGAAGATGCTTGGACCTTCTTTTTAAAATATTTTCAGTGATATTGTTAACAAACACGCCCCCATAAAGACAATGACAATGAAAAACAGGTTCAGCCCCTTGTTTGACCGTGAGTATGCAGAATTACTCCACCTCAAGAATTTCATTTGGTGAAAAGCTTGGCACACGCATACTCGTTCAGGCAAATGAGAAATAAGTGCACTCAGGCTATCCGGAAGGCCAAAGTTAGTTACTTTATTAAGGAGCAGTTCTCTCTCTGTGGGTCTAACCCCAAGAAGTTCTGGAAAACGGTTAAAGACCTGGAGAATAAACCCTCCTCCATAGCTGTCCATGTCCCTTAACCTCTTCAACCTATGGGGGCGCTATTTCATTATTGGATTAAAAAAACGTGCCCGTTTTAAGCGCAATATTTTGTCATAAAAAGATGCTCGACTATGCATATAATTGGCAGCTTTGGAAAGAAAACACTCTGACGTTTCCAAAACTGCAAAGATATTATCTGTGAGTGCCACAGAACTGATGCTATAGGCGAAACCATGATGAAACTTCAAACAGGAAATGAGCAAAATGTTTGAGGCGCTGTTTTCCATTGTCTCCTTATATGGCCGTGAATGCGCCCTGAATGAGCCTACAATTTCTGCCGTTTCCCCAAGGTGTCTGCAGCATTGTGACGTGTTTGTAGGCATATCATTGGAAGATTGGCCATAAGAGACTACATTTACCAGGTGTCCGTCCGGTGTTGATGATGTGGTTCTTACTGTTGGGTTCTGAGAATATGACATATACTTATTCATGTCACTGAGAGAGAGGGGGTAATGTATAATGTTTACATTATGTCAGGATATGTCACTGAGGGAGAGAGGGTAATGTATAATGTTTACATTATGTCAGGATATGTCACTGAGGGAGAGAGGGGAATGTATAACGTTTACATTATGTCAGGATATGTCACTGAGGGAGAGAGGGTAATGTATAACGTTTACATTATGTCAGGATATGTCACTGAGGGAGAGAGGGTAATGTATAATGTTTACATTATGTCAGGATATGTCACTGAGGGAGAGAGGGTAATGTATAACGTTTACATTATGTCAGGATATGTTATTGTCGGCCTATTGGAGAGATCCTCTGGGAAGAGAAGTGACACTGTCACGTTCTAAAGGGTTTTGAAATGGTCTACTTTTTCATCTTGACTTCTGTCCTCCCCTCGCACGCACACACACACCCTTCACCCCTTTTCTCTCACAGAGCACTTGACAACGGGAGTGACGACACAGTGAATCAGAGATGGAAATGATTGTTCCTTTTCTTGCTGAATGTTCTGTGTGTTAGTTTCAGTGTGACACCCCGAGCCCTGCTTCCCTTCTGTGAGACACACACGCACACACACACACACACACACACACACACACACACACACACACACACACACACACACACACACACACACACACACACACACACACACACACACACACACACACACACACACACACACACACACACACACACACACACACACACACACACACACACACACACACAGAGGTAAACATATACACATTTATTTTGTTTGTGTGTGGGAGAGCGACCAAGCAGGAGTTTGTCTCTATGGGTGGTGATGTGACATCTGTGTAGTGATGGGGACATAAACTGTATAATATCTATGTACAGTACCAGTCAAAAGTTTGGACACACCTACTCATTCCTTGTAGAATAATAGTGAATACATCAAAACTATGAAATAACACATACGGAATCTCCATCTCTCTCTTTCTGTCTTTCCCATCCCACCCCTCTCTCTCTCCATCTCTCTCTTCCTGTCTTTCCCATCCCACCCCTCTCTCTCTCCCTCTCCCTCTCTTTTCCAGTCAGAATACAGAGGGATGTTTGTCGGTAGTCTGGTCTGTTGTAATTATAAAGGCAGTCTGGTAACATTCAGCTTTGACACAGGAAGAAAGGGCTTATTAGCAAGAAAAAGAGGATGATACTGTTTGGATTAATGATTACACCCTAGATCAGCTAGATGCTGGCAAGAGCGTGTAATGAGGTATTGAATGTGTCAATGTTACCTTGATTACTCCAATTTCTCTCTACAAACACTGTTATAAACATAAATAAATAGACTGGGTTTTAGCATCCTCATGATGGGTACAGGGACAATGTGAGTATTATGTGGTAGCCTAAAGCTATCACTGTTACATTGAACTGGGTGAATGGAATATGAATGACAGTCATCCAATGTGCTGTAATAGAAATTAGACCATGCCCATGATTTTTGTTTTTTGTTGCAATCTTAATTAAACAGCTCCGACTGCCACAGGTGTAGCGTTCTCATAGGGCGGAGGAGCGTCTCTCCCTCACTTATTTACATTTGAGAATACAGGAACCTGGTCAAACTTTTTATGGAAAATTAATTCTGATAAATTCTAAATAAATTCTATTTAATTACCTCAAGAAAATGCCATGAAAAATGGTACAATGACAAACCAAATGAACACGTTTAGCAGCCTAGAGATACATTGTGGTTTCTTCCCTGTCTTCTCTCTGGTAGTGCCGAGAATGATGAACAACTGTAGACTACGGGTGTGTACTGCGGAGGCTTGTCGGAGCATAAAATGATCAGGAAACTCCACAGACCTCTCTGCTCTCTCTCTCTCTCTCTGCTCTCTCTCTCTCTTTCTCTCTCTCTGCTCTCTCTCTCTCTGCTCTCTCTCTGCTCTCTCATCTTCCCCTCTGCTCTCTCTGCTCTCTCTCTCTCTCTCTCTCTTCTCTCTCTCTCTCTCTCTCTTCTCTCTCTCTCTCTCTCTCTCTCTCTCTCTCTCTGCTCTCTCTCTGCTCTCTCTCTCTCTCTAATCCCCCCCTCTGCTCTCTCTGCTCTCTCTCTCTGCTCTCTCTTTTCTATGAATACACAACACAAAAATGGATTTTATGTTTTACAAGGAATTTCCTGCAGTAATGATTTATGTTCACTACTAGGTCGATTTGATTTGATAACATGTTTAATCTATTCAAATAAATTATATGAACTGATTATTCTCTCTGTTTGTTGTTGTTGTTGTTGTTGTAATAGGGTGTATTGTAACCATGTGTTCAAGCTAATCAAATCATGATACAATAATCACTTATGAAACTGTACCCCTCCCTTTGGTCTCAGATGTCAGGAACCCAATCCCCCACCCTTCCCCTTTAGAAAAGTTGAAATATATCAAAAAAGAGTGCACTGTACAAACAGTACAATGAAATGTCTACTCTAAATAAAGCTCTCTTCACAAACACTGTAATGGCTACCGTAAATTGGACAGTGTAGTTAGATTAACAATAATTTAAGTTTTCTGCCAATATCAGATATGTCTATGTTCTGGGAAATGTTCTTGTTACTTACAACCTCATGCTAATCGCATTAGCCTACGTTAGCTCAACCTCATGCTAATCGCATTAGCCTACGTTAGCTCAACCTCATGCTAATCGCATTAGCCTACGTTAGCTCAACCTCATGCTAATCGCATTAGCCTACGTCAGCTCAACCTCATGCTAATCGCATTAGCCTACGTTAGCTCAACCTCATGCTAATCGCATTAGCCTACGTTAGCTCAACCTCATGCTAATCGCATTAGCCTACATTAGCTCAACCTCATGCTAATCACATTAGCCTACGTTAGCTCAACCTCATGATAATCGCTTTAGCCTACGTTAGCTCAACCTCATGATAATCGCATTAGCCTACATTAGCTCAACCGTCCCGTGGACGGGACACTGATCCCGAAGAAGTTTAATGTATTTGTATTTACGTTAACCTATAGCCTACAAATATTGTAGCCATACAATGTAGTTGTAGAGCTATTAGGCACTACCGCTAATTATTGTTGTTTGTTCCTGAGCTGGATGAATGGCAGAGACAAATTCTGGCGCTGTTCTTTCAGCACCAAACACTTAAAATGACATCTACTCTACGACCTGTTGCGTGTACGCCTAATAGTCCTACTCGTCACTTATTATTATAACAAATAGAAAATCACTTCTCACAATGGTGCTTGGTTTTTTCACTCCCTCACCAAAATAAATAGCACCACGCCACTGAGAAAGAGAGAGGGAGAGAGAGAGAGAGGGAGAGAGAGAGAGAGAGAGAGAGAGAGAGAGAGAGAGAGAGAGAGAGAGAGAGAGAGAGAGAGGGAGAGAGAGAGGGAGAGAGAGAGAGAGAGAGAGAGAGGGAGAGAGAGAGAGAGGAGAGAGAGAGAGAGAGAGAGAGGGAGAGAGAGAGGGAGAGAGAGAAAGAGAGAGAGAGAGAGAGGGAGAGAGGGAAGGAGGAGAGATAGAGAGAGAGAGAGAGAGTGGGAAAGAGGGAGAGATAGAAAGGGAGGAGAGAGAGAGAGAGAGAGAGGGAGAGAGAGAGAGGAGAGAGAGAGAGAGGAGAGAGAGAGAGAGAGGGGAAGGAGGGAGAGAGAGAGGGAGAGAGAGTGGGAAAGAGGGAGAGATAGAAAGAGTGAGTGGGAAGGAGGGAGAGAGAGAGAGGGAGAGAGAGAGAGAGAGGGAGAGAGAGAGGGAGAGAGGGAGAGAGAGGGAGAGAGAGTGGGAAGGAGGGAGATAGAGAGAGAGAGTGGGAAGGAGGGAGAGAGAGAGTGGGAAGGAGAGAGAGATAGAGAGAGAGATGGAAGGAAGGAAGGAAGGAAGGAAGAATGCAAGGAGAGAGAGAAAATGTGATGGTGGTTTTTCAGTAGGCCTTTGTCTGGAAGCGCCATGACTTTTTACAGTTTCTTAACAAGCGTTAGACACCAGTGGTGAGGATGTGGGAGATGAGGTTAAAGGGAGTGAAGGGGAATGGAGGGCCAGAACACATGACTGTATTCTGTGTGGTGTCAGTGGTGACCATCAGTGCTGACTGTGTCCGTGTAATAATAATAATAATGAGGTTATATTAGGAAGAGTTTGGGAGGCAGTAGATTAGAGTCTTAAATACAGTTAGAGGTCTCTCTCTCTCTCTCTCTCTCTCTCTCTCTCTCTCTCTCTCTCTCTCTCTCTCTCTCTCTCTCTCTCTCTCTCTCTCTCTCTCTCTCTCTCTCTCTCTCTCTCTCTCTCTCTTTATTTAACAGTAAGCATAGAGGACATGTGCAGGTTAGTTGGTCTGTCAGACACTGTTCCTCATCTTATGGCAGACCGCAATGTAGTGCGCTGCCAACCCACAGCTCTCAGTGTCCTCCCCCAACAGGACGGGTAGCCTACTCTCATCAGAGAGGTCTTTGAAACCACATTTGGGGAAATGACACTCTCTAATTGTTTCCTATTTTTTAAAACAATTTGTCAGGAAATGCAGCTCCGTCTCAGGTTCTGCTGTTGTTCAGTGGTTACACTGCCTTTCCTCTACAGGGAACCAGGTTTTCCTGTGTCTACCCTTCTGTGTCTACCCTTCTCTCTCTTTCTCTCTCTCTCCCATACTGATGAATTAATGCAGTTCACATCAATCTGCAATTCGCTTGTTTTCTTTAAATTAAATTAAACACTCTCGGTCCTATTTAAAGTTGATTAATTGTGAGCTTTGGCTGAAAATTGGTTTGAGAATGAACTTTGTTTTAGTATTAATTGTTTAGCTTCCAATAAAGTACCAGCATATTTGAATTTAATTGAATATTTATTAAACAAACAACATGTTATGTCACTGCAATGCCTTTTACATTACTAGATGAATCTACTAATCCTTGTTTGTCGACAGAGAGGCATGGGGATACTGGTGACATGCACTAATGCACGCACGCACGCACGCACACACACACACACACACACACACACACACACACACACACACACACACACACACACACACACACACACACACACACACACACACACACACACACACACACACACACACACACACACACACACACACACACACATGAACACACACATACGAACACACACACACACACATGTACATACACGCACACATGAACACACAAATGTACACACACGCACACATGAACACACACAGACACACACAGACACACACATACACACACATACAAGGAAAGGAGAGGAGAGGAGGAGTTTGAGCAGAACGGGGGAGTCGGGGAGGGTTGAGAGAGGGGAGAGGGTTGAGGGGAGGGGGTTGAGGGAGGGGAGAGGGTAGAGGGAGAGAACAATTCTCCCTGCTGGAGTATATTGTGGTGAGTTAGTTGGAGTATATTGTGGTGAGTTAGTTTGGGGTATATTGTGGTGAGTTAGTTGGAGTATATTGTGGTGAGTTAGTTGGAGTATATTGTGGTGAGTTGGCTGGGGTATATTGTGGTGAGTTAGTTGGAATATATTGTGGTGAGTTAGTTGGAGTGTATTGTGGTGAGTTGGCTGGGGTATATTGTGGTGAGTTAGTTGGGGTATCTTGTGGTGAGTTAGTTTGGGGTATATTGTGGTGAGTTAGTTGGAGTATATTGTGGTGAGTTAGTTGGAGTATATTGTGGTGAGTTAGTTGGAGTATATTGTGGTGAGTTGGCTGGGGTATATTGTGGTGAGTTAGTTGGAATATATTGTGGTGAGTTAGTTGGAGTGTATTGTGGTGAGTTGGCTGGGGTATATTGTGGTGAGTTAGTTGGAGTATATTGTGGTGAGTTAGTTGGAGTATATTGTGGTGAGTTAGTTGGAGTGTATTGTGGTGAGTTGGCTGGGGTATATTGTGGTAAGTTAGTTGGAGTGTATTGTGGTGAGTTCGTTGGAGTGTATTGTGGTGAGTTAGCTGAACATCCGATTCCAACTGAAAGAGCAACGTGGTCTTTAGGACACAGTAGTTATTCACGATTCATTTTGTCCTTCATACCTGAGAGGGAACACAGCAGAGCTTTGGCAAAGCCACCAAATTAGTGTGTGTGTGTGTGTATGTGTGTGTGTATGTGTGTGTGTATGTGTGTGTGTGCACGTGCGTGTGCGCGTGCGTGCGTGCCAGTAATAGGTCTGAGTTTGGTGTGTACACTGCTTTTGTACCAGAATTGAGTGAGGCGCATAATTACAGAGGCATGGGAAGACTGACAGAGGCAGAGCTTTCCTCTGAGAGCTGGAGGGAGAAAAGGGAGTGGCTTACACTTATGGAATCACTAAGAACTCCGTAGAAGTCCTTGTGTTAAATGACACAAAGCTGATTGATGGTGAAAGCTGATTAACCATAACGTCTGTAGGCCATGTAACACTGTTACCAGTCTGTTTGTTAGGCTTTCAAACAGAAGAGAATGTGGGAACATTAGCAGTGAATTGGAGTGAAAGTAATTTACATTTTTTTTTGTGGCACGAAAAAGCTCTCGCTTTGAGGCTGAATAGGAAGCAGCAATCACCGCTGGGAGGCCGAGAGAGAGAGGGAGAAAGAGAGAGGGAGAGAGAGAGCCCCAGGACAGCAACACAATTAGATCCAACCAAATCATGAGAAAACAAAAAGATAATTACTTGACACTTTGGAAAGAATTAACAAAAAAACAGAGCAAACTAGAATGCTATTTGGCCCTAAACAGAGAGTACACAGTGGCAGAATACCTGACCACTGTGACTGACCCAAAATTAAGGTAAACTTTGTCTATGCACAGACTCAGTGAGCATAGCCTTGCTATTGAGAAAGGCCGCCGTAGGCAGACATGACTCTCAAGAGAAGACTGGCTATGTGCTCACTGCCCACAAAATGAGGTGGAAACTGAGCTGCACTTCCTAACCTCCTGCCCAATGTATGACCATATTAGAGAGACATATTTCCCTCAGATTACACAGATCCACAAAGAATTCGAAAACAAATCCAATTTTGAAAAACTCCCATATCTACTGGGTGAAATTCCACAGTGTGCCATCAAAGCAGCAAGATTTGTGACCTGTTGCCACGAGAAAAGGGCAACCAGTGAAGAACACGCACCATTGTAAATACAACCCATATCTATGCTTATTTATTTTATCTTGTGTCCTTTACCATTTGTACATTGTTACAACACTGTATATATATATATAATATGACATTTGTAATGTCTTTATTGTTTTGAAACTTCTGTATGTGTGATGTCTACTGTTAATTTTATATTATTTACCTCACTTGCTTTGGCAATGTTAACACATGTACACACACACACACACACACACACACACACACACACACACACACACACACACACACACACACACACACACACACACACACACACACACACACACACACACACACACACACACACACACACACACACACACACACCTTAAACACCTTAAACAAGTATACCCACTGAGCAGGATTCTAGTCTTCCTTCAATAAACACTATATTTTAAAAAACATATCTGCAGTATTCCCCCTATAGTGGAGGAAAGAGAGGGAGATCAGAGAGAACATCCCCCTATAGTGGAGGAAAGAGAGGGAGATCAGAGAGAACATCCCCCTATAGTGGAGGAAAGAGAGGGAGATCAGAGAGAACATCCCCCTATAGTGGAGGAAAGAGAGGGAGATCAGAGAGAACATCCCCCTATAGTGGAGGAAAGAGAGGGAGAACAGAGAGAACATCCCCCTATAGTGGAGGAAAGAGAGGGAGATCAGAGAGAACATCCCCTATAGTTGAGGAAAGAGAGGGAGATCAGAGAGAACATCCCCCTATAGTGGAGGAAAGAGAGGGAGATCAGAGAGAACATCCCCCTATAGTGGAGGAAAGAGAGGGAGATCAGAGAGAACATCCCCCTATAGTGGAGGAAAGAGAGGGAGATCAGAGAGAACATCCCCTATAGTGGAGGAAAGAGAGGGAGATCAGAGAGAACATCCCCCTATAGTGGAGGAAAGAGAGGGAGATCAGAGAGAACATCCCCCTATAGTGGAGGAAAGAGAGGGAGATCAGAGAGAACATCCCCCTATAGTGGAGGAAAGAGAGGGAGATCAGAGAGAACATTCCCCTATAGTGGAGGAAAGAGAGGGAGATCAGAGAGAACATCCCCCTATAGTGGAGGAAAGAGAGGGAGATCAGAGAGAACATCCCCTATAGTGGAGGAAAGAGAGGGAGATCAGAGAGAACATCCCCTATAGTGGAGGAAAGAGAGGGAGATCAGAGAGAACATCCCCTATAGTGGAGGAAAGAGAGGAGATCCCCTATAGTGGAGGAAAGAAGGGATTCCCCTATAGTGGAGGAAAGAGAGGGAGATCAGAGAGAACATCCCCCTATAGTGGAGGAAAGAGAGGGAGATCAGAGAGAACATCCCCCTATAGTGGAGGAAAGAGAGGGAGATCAGAGAGAACATCCCCCTATAGTGGAGGAAAGAGAGGGAGATCAGAGAGAACATCCCCCTATAGTGGAGGAAAGAGAGGGAGATCAGAGAGAACATCCCCCTATAGTGGAGGAAAGAGAGGGAGATCAGAGAGAACACAGGGATTCAGAGAAGAGCAGGAGATCAGAGAGAACACAGGGATTCAGAGAAGAGCAGGAAAACAGAGAGAACACAGGGATTCAGAGAAGAGCAGGAAAACAGAGAGAACATACCGATTCAGAGAAAAGCAGGAGAACAGAGAGAACACAGAGATTCAGAGAAAAGCAGGAGAACAGAGAGAGCACAGAGATTCAGAGAAGAGCAGGAAAACAGAGAGAACATATCGATTCAGAGAAGAGCAGGAGAACAGAGTGAACATACAGATTCAGAGAAGAGCAGGAGAACAGAGTGAACATACCGATTCAGAGAAGAGCAGGAGAACAGAGAGAACATAGAGATTCAGAGAAGAGCAGGAGAACAGAGAGAACATAGAGATTCAGAGAAGAGCAGGAGAACAGAGAGAACATAGAGATTCAGAGAAGAGCAGGAGAACAGAGAGAACATAGAGATTCAGAGAAGAGCAGGAGAACAGAGAGAACATAGAGATTCAGAGAAGAGCAGGAGAACAGAGAGAACATATAGATTCAGAGAAGAGCAGGAGAACAGAGAGAACATAGAGATTCAGAGAAGAACAGAAGAACAGAGAGAACATAGAGATTCAGAGAAGAGCAGGAGAACAGAGAGAACATAGAGATTCAGAGAAGAGCAGGAGAACAGAGAGAACATAGAGATTCAGAGAAGAGCAGGAGAACAGAGAGAACATACCGATTAAGAGAAGAGCAGGAGAACAGAGAGAACATACCGATTCAGAGAAGAGCAGGAGAACAGAGAGAACATACCGATTCAGAGAAGAGCAGGAGAACAGAGAGAACATACCGATTCAGAGAAGAGCAGGAGAACAGAGAGAACATAGCGATTCAGAGAAGAGCAGGAGAACAGAGAGAACATAGCGATTCAGAGAAGAGCAGGAGAACAGAGAGAACATAGAGATTCAGAGAAGAGCGTAGAATGTATGCACACATGACTGTAAGTCGCTTTGGATAAAAGCATCTGCTAAATGGCATATATATTATTAAAGCATTGTTTTGAGTATACCTGAGTATACCTGACAAAACAATGCTTTTATAGAACCCCTAAACAGTATACCTGACAAAGCAATGTTTTTATAGAACCCCTAAACAGTATACCTGACAATGCAATGTTTTTATAGAACCCCTAAACAGTATACCTGACAAAACAATGCTTTTATAGAACCCCTAAACAGTATACCTGACAATGCAATGCTTTTATAGAACCCCTAAACAGTATACCTGACAAAACAATGTTTTTATAGAACCCCTAAACAGTATACCTGACAATGCAATGCTTTTATAGAACCCCTAAACAGTATACCTGACAATGCAATGCTTTTATAGAACCCCTAAACAGTATACCTGACAATGCAATGCTTTTATAGAACCCCTAAACAGTATACCTGACAATGCAATGCTTTTATAAAACCCAATGCAATGTTTTTAAACAAACAGTATACCTGACAATGCAATGCTTTTATAAAACCCCTAAACAGTATACCTGACAATGCAATGCTTTTATAGAACCCCTAAACAGTATACCTGACAAAGCAATGCTTTAATGAAGGGCTATGGAGACAGGGTATGTGCAGTGACACACCGTCTCTCAATATCCCTTTTTGTATTTTTCCCAATAATATATATAATATAATTGGTGGATTATGTTCAAAAAATGATCATAAAAGTCCTGTATATTTGTTTACATTCAAAGCAAAATGTTAATTTACACCTACTGCCAGGAGCTGGGATTGTAATTGCTAGCTACTACATTTCTTGCTATGGAACTTCACTGTACCATTGAGATGAAAGGGTTTCAGGTCACAGCACAAAGTAAATGGACCATCGTCGGGCGTATCCGTGGGGCGTATCCGTGGGGCGTATCCGTGGGGCGTATCCGTGGGGCGTATCCGTGGGCGTATCCATCGGGTGTATCTTTTGGATCTGCCCTTTCAGGTTCTCAACTGACGGAGCTAAAGAGCTAATAGCAAATGATGTTGCCAATAAATAACTTTAATAGTCATTGATTAACCAGACATTCACCACATTCTGTAACATTTGATGGACACAGGGATACATTAACTAGAACCTTCCCATTGACCCAGTAGGACAAAAATAGCACGGCTCAGTGGTCGGACCAATTCACAACACTGTAGTTTGTTTCCCCTGCAGTTCGTCAGATGCTCGAGGACAGGATGACGTCATGCTGTGTGACTAACATGTAAAACCGGGTCACAAAGTATGATCAAGGGTTAAATACATGTTTTTGTCACCAGTTACATTTGATAAGCAAACTGGTAGCTAGTAGCTAGTAGTAAGCACAAACTGGTAGCTAGTAGCTAGTAGTAAGCACAAACTGGTAGCTAGTAGCACAAACTGGCAGCTAGCAGCTAGTAGTAAGCACAAGCTGGTAGCTAGTAGCTGGTAGTAAGCACAAGCTGGTAGCTAGTAGCTAGCTCATTATTTTTTTTTTTTTTTTTATGTTACCTTTATTTTACTAGGCAAGTCAGTTTAGAACAAATTCTTATTTTCAATGACGGCCTAGGAACAGTGGGTTAACTGCCTGTTCAGGGGCAGAACGACAGATTTGTACCTTGTCATCTCGGGGATTTGAACTTGCAAACTTTCGGTTACTAGTCCAACGCTCTAAGCACTAGGATACCCTGCCGCCCCTCATGCCAATTTCAAGTCTATTTCAAGTCTATCTGAACCAATGTCTTTAACTTTGAAATGTTATGTATTTTCAGAATGAAAATGAACTTGCTAGCTCATCGTGCTTTGTGTTATTTTTGTGTATTATGCTAGCTATCCCCAGTTAGACAATTTTACTTCACTTGTCGCATCGGTAGCGTTCTCCCTGTGTTCGTCACCGGTGCACTCACTCGTGAGCTGGCTGCTCGTTCTAAAGAGTATAATTGAATCATGTTCAAAAAAGTGGCAGCATGTGTAGCAGTGTTGTGCAGACCAGAGAGTGTAGCAGTGTTGTGTAGACCAGAGAGTGTAGCAGTGTTGTGTAGACCAGAGAGTGTAGCAGTGTTGTGCAGACCAGAGAGTGTAACAGTGTTGTGTAGACCAGAGAGTGTAGCAGTGTTGTGCAGACCAGAGAGTGTAACAGTGTTGTGTAGACCAGAGAGTGCAGCAGTGTTGTGCAGACCAGAGAGTGTAACAGTGTTGTGTAGACCAGAGAGTGTAACAGTGTTGTGTAGACCAGAGAGTGTAGCAGTGTTGTGCAGACCAGAGAGTGTAGCAGTGTTGTGTAGACCAGGGCTGTAGCCAGGTAGACCCTGACCCTGACCTCTAACCCCTAAACCACCCTGTA
>NC_060182.1:91556575-91569075 GCF_021184085.1 Oncorhynchus gorbuscha | reverse complement strand
ACTAGGTGTGAAAAAGAACCAAAGACAAAACAAACAGAGAAGGAAAAAGGGATCGGTGACGGCTAGTAGACCAGCGACGCCGACCGGCGAGCGCCGCCCGAACAGGGAGAGGAGCCACCTTCGGTAGAAGTTGTGACAACTCTGCCACTCCTCTTTCCCCACCAACCTGTCTTCCATGTCATCCCATGTTTCCAAACAAAATCAATCTTTTATCTATTTGGTAACAAGACCAAAAACAGGACACTTGGGTAGGCTTTCAGCTGTGTTTGGAATAAATAAATAGTCTGCTGAGATTTTCCATATGTTTCAATCTGGTTACTGCAGAAATGCACGACTTTTGCCATCATTCTGTTTGGAATGTTTTTTTTTTAACAGTTTTGGAATCATTTGTGTTCTGACAACACCATAGTGTGGTTGAGGATGATCCTTAGAAGACATAGTCTAAGGATCATCCTCAACCACACTATGGTGTTGTCAGAGCACAGACTGGGGAGACATTACTGTTTTCTTCAATTGCTAACATGCATTGGTCAAAACTGAGGTCACGTTGCCAAAACTCTTCACACAGTCAGCGAAACAGAAGTGTATGTGAACCAAACTGTGAATCATTTTTCATGGGTGAGACCCATTATTCTACTATGTTACTGTACTGTACTGTACTGTACTGTACTGTACTGTACTGTACTGTACTGTACTGTACTGTACTGTACTGTACTGTACTGTACTGTACTGTACTGTACTGTACTGTACTGTACACACTGTTTCAGTCTATTTCTTTCTCCATCAGGATCCCTCTGTTGGTTTCTGACTCGCTGTCTCTCTCTTTATCCACCCTCCTCACTCTCTTTCTCTCTCAAACTTGCTGGTTTTTATCCTGACATCGCTTCCTGTTTCCTGCCAGGCACAAGTGGAAAAAGGTGTGGTGGAGGACCTGGCGCCTCCAGATCTGCATGTCTGAGTCTCTGACAGTGTGGTAGATCTGCATGTCTGAGTCTCTGACAGTGTGGTAGATCTGCATGTCTGAGTCTCTGACAGTGTGGTAGATCTGCATGTCTGAGTCTCTGACAGTGTGGTAGATCTGCATGTCTGAGTCTCTGACAGTGTGGTAGATCTGCATGTCTGAGTCTCTGACAGTGTGGTAGATCTGCATGTCTGAGTCTCTGACAGTGTGGTAGATCTGCATGTCTGAGTCTCTGACAGTGTGGTAGATCTGCATGTCTGAGTCTCTGACAGTGTGGTAGATCTGCATGTCTGAGTCTCTGACAGTGTGGTAGATCTGCATGTCTGAGTCTCTGACAGTGTGGTAGATCAGCGTATCTGAACTGTTCCACTGCGCCAAGGGCTCAACACTAGGAGGCTAGGTCGGCTCACCTCTCAGCTGTCTACCCTACACACACCGCTCAGCTGTCTACTCTACACACACTGATCAGAGGGGAGAGTATACATTTAAAGCATACACACACACACACACACACACACACACACACACACACACACACACACACACACACACACACACACACACACACACACACACACACACACACACACACACACACACACACACACACACACACACACACACACACTCAGGCAGACAGGCACACAGACAGACATGCAGGCAGGAAATCCACTCCAAACACACAGGGGATACAGTATAACCACGGTCTAAACAAATGGATAGACAGAAGTAGGTATCTTTCATCCATTGATAGAAAGTTGTTTTTGATGTTTCAAGCTTATCCCTAACCTTAAACCTTTACCTTAAGGGCCTCCCGGGTGGCGCAGTGGTTAAGGGCGCTGTACTGCAGTGCCAGCTGCGCCCAGGCTCTGTCGTAACCGGTCACGACCTGGAGGTCCGTGGGGCGACACACAATTGGCGGGCTTGGCCGGTAGGGATATCCTTGTCTCATCGCGCACCAGCGACTCCTGTGGCAGGCCGGGCGCAGTGCACGCTAACCAAGGTTGCCAGGTGCAGTGTTTCCTTACACACATTGGTGCGGCTGGCTTCCAAGTTGGATGCACGCTGTGTTAAGAAGCAGTGCGGCTTGGTTGGGTTGTGTATTGGAGGACGCATGACTTTCAACCTTCGTCTCTCTCTCCCGAGCCCGTACGGGAGTTGTAGTGATGAGACATGATAGTAGCTACTAAAACAATTGGATACCATGAAATTGGGGAGGAAAAGAAATAACCATACCTTAAATGGAAAATTTGACAATTAAGAAACATGGATGAATGTTACATTCTGACGTGAGACTGTGAGAGCTAGTCAGATTTGTGTCATATTTCTTTTCAGATGGATGGACTGTTTTCCAAGATCTATATCTTCTCCTTCTACTCCCTCTCCCACTCACACTCTCTCAATTCAATTTCAAATCTCTCTCTCTCCCACCCCCCTCTTTCTCCAACTCCCTCCCTCTTTCCCTCTCTCTCTCCCTATCTCCTTCTCTCTCCTTCCCTCTTTCCCTCTCTCTCTCTCTCTCGCTCCATCTCTCTCTCTTTCAATTAAATTGAATTAAATTGAATGGCTTTATTGGCATGGCAAATATGTTTACATTACCAAAGCAATTGAAATAAACAACAACAACAAATACAGTAAACATTATACTCACAGAAGTTCCAAAAGAATAAAGAATTTTGTGGAAATAGTTAACGTACAAAAAGAAAAAGAAATTAAACATAAATATGGGTTGTATTTACAATGGTGTTTGTTATTCACTGGTTGCCCTTTTCTTGTGGCAACAGGTCACACATTTTGATGCTGTGATGGCACACTGGTATTTTACCAAATAGATATGGGAGTTTATCCAAATTGGATTTGTTTTCAAGTTCTTTGTGGGTCTATGTAATCTGAGGAAAATATGTGTCACTAATATGATCAAACATTTGGCACGAGGTTAGGAAGTGCAGCTCAGTTCCACCTTTCGACATTTCTCAATAGCAAGGCTATGCTCACTGAGTCTGTGTATAGTCAAAGATTTCCTTAAGTTTGGGTCAGTCACATTGGTCAGGTATTCTGCCACTGTGTACTCTCTGTTTAGGGCCAAATAGCATTCTAGTTTGTGCTGTTTTTTTGTTAATCCTTTCCAATGTGTCAAGTAATTATCTTTTTGTTTTCTCATGATTTGGTTGGGTCTAATTGTGTTGCTGTCCAGGGGCTCTGTGGGGTATGTTTGTGTTTGTGAACAGAGCCCCAGGACCAGCTTGCTTAGCGGACATTTCTCCAGGTTTATCTCTCTGTAGGTGATGGCTTTGTTATGGAAGGTTTGTGCATCGCTTCCTTTTAGGTGGTAATTAGTGGGTATCGGTCTAATTCTGCTCTTCATGCATTATTCTGTGTTTTGTTGTACACGGAGGATACTTTTGCAGAAATTGGCATGCAGTGTCTCAATTTGGTGTTTGTCCCGTTTGTGAATTCTGGTTGGTGAGCGGACCCCAGACCTCGCAACCATAAAGGGCAATGGGTTCTATAACTGATTCAAGTTTTTTTAGACAGATGCAAATTGATATGTCAAGTTTTATGTTCCTTTTGATTTCATAGAAGGCCCTTCTTGCCTTGTCTCTCAGATCGTTCACAGCTTTAGTTACCTGTTACCGTTGACGCTGATGTTTAGACCGAGGTAGGTATAGTTTTTTATGTGCTCTGGGACTATATGGAGTGTCTAGACGGAATTTGTATTTGTGATCCTGACAACTAGACCTTTTTTAGAACACCATTATTTTTGTCTAAAAAGATTTACTGTAATTTCCCAGATTTGACAGAATCTGTGCAGAAGATCTAGGTGCTGCTGTAGGCACTCTTAGGTACAGAGTGACAGAAGCACCAGATCATCAAGTAGACATTTGACTTCAGATTCTAGTCGGGTGAGGCCGGGTGATGCTCACTTGTCTAGTGCCATCGCCAATTCGTTGATGTATATTTTGAAAATGGTGGGGATTAATCTGCATCCCTGTCTCACCACACATCCCTGACGAAAGAAATTAGTCTTGTCAGGACCCGGTTACGAAGCCGGGTCTCCGGAGTGAGAAACAGTCACTTAACCAACTGAGCCACGAATAGTCGGCAGAACCCAGAAGATGAGGCAGACACAGCAGTACTTGAGACGGTGTATTTAATGAAGTAAAACGTGAAGTTCTTCAGGAAAACATATAACTCCACAACCTCAAAAGGAATCCTACCAGAACAAAGGTAATCCTCCAATACAAAAAAGGTAAATCCACAAGGTGGAAGGTAAAGCACAAAAAGCCTCAAAAGATACTCAAAAAAACAAACAAACAAGAACAAAAAACAGAATTCCATAAGAGAGTCCACCGGGAACAACAAGAGTTCTCAGAGTACTAGGGCTGGGTGCTAACATACAAACACAGAGCAAAGAACAGAGGAAAACAAAGGGTTTAAATACAATCAGGGGAAACGAGGCACAGGTGCAAATAATAATGGGGATCAAGGGAAAACAAAAGGTCAAAAGGCACAATGGGGGCATCTAGTGACCAAAAAAACAGAACAACCCTGGCCAAATCCTGACAAGTCTGTTTTTTGCCAATTTGCCATTTGCTCAGTACATTGTTTTTACTGAGGAAATATACGAGTTTGCTGTTAATGATAATGCAGAATATTTTCCCAAGGTTGCTGTTGACTCATATCCCATGGTAGTTATTTGGGTCAAATTTGTCTCCACGTTTTTGGATTGGGGTGATCGGTACTTGATTCCAAATATTGGGGGAGATGCTATGGATGATGTTAAAGAGTTTAAGTACCAAACTCACTAAAAGTGGCAGTAATAAAGCCTCTCTTGAAAAAGCCAAACCTTGACCCAGAAAATATAAAAAACTATCGGCCTATATCGAATCTTCCATTCCTCTCAAAGATTTTAGAGAAGGCTGTTGCGCAGCAACTCACTGCCTTCCTGAAGACAAACAATGTATACGAAATGCTTCAGTCTGGTTTTAGACCCCATCATAGCACTGAGACGGCACTTGTGAAGGTGGTAAATGACATTTTGATGGCATCGGACCGAGGCTCTGCATCTGTCCTCGTGCTCCTAGACCTTAGTGCTGCTTTTGATACCATCGATCACCACATTCTTTTGGAGAGATTGGAAACCCAAATTGGTCTACACGGACATGTTCTGGCCTGGTTTAGGTCTTATCTGTCGGAAAGATATCAGTTTGTCTCTGTGAATGGTTTGTCCTCTGACAAATCAACTGTACATTTCGGTGTTCCTCAAGGTTCTGTTTTAGGACCACTATTGTTTTCACTATATATTTTACCTCTTGGGGATGTTATTCAAAACATAATGTAAACTTTCACTGCTATGCGGATGACACACAGCTGTACATTTCAATGAAACATGGTGAAGCACCAAAATTGCCCTCGCTAGAAGCATGTGTTTCAGACATAAGGAAGTGGATGGCTGCAAACTTTCTACTATTAAACTCGGACAAAACAGAGATGCTTGTTCTAGGTCCCAAGAAACAAAGAGATCTTCTGTTGAATCTGACAATTAATCTTAATGGTTGTACAGTCGTCTCAAATAAAACTGTGAAGGACCTCGGCGTTACTCTGGACCCTGATCTCTCTTTTGAAGAACATATCAAGACCATTTCGAGGACAGCTTTTTCCATCTACGTAACATTGCAAAAATCAGAAACTTTCTGTCCAAAAATGATGCAGAAAAATTAATCCATGCTTTTGTCACTTCTAGGTTAGACTACTGCAATGCTCTATTTTCCGGCTACCCGGATAAAGCACTAAATAAACTTCAGTTAGTGCTAAATACGGCTGCTAGAATCCTGACTAGAACCAAAAAATGTGATCATATTACTCCAGTGCTAGCCTCTCTACACTGGCTTCCTGTCAAAGCAAGGGCTGATTTCAAGGTTTTATTGCTAACCTACAAAGCATTACATGTGCTTGCTCCTACCTACCTCTCTGATTTGGTCCTGCCGTACATACCTATACGTACGCTACGGTCACAAGACGCAGGCCTCCTAATTGTCCCTAGAATTTCTAAGCAAACAGCTGGAGGCAGGGCTTTCTCCTATAGAGCTCCATTTTTATGGAACGGTCTGCCTACCCATGTCAGAGACGCAAACTCGGTCTCAACCTTTAAGTCTTTACTGAAGACTCATCTCTTCAGTGGGTCATATGATTGAGTGTAGTCTGGCCCAGGAGTGGGAAGGTGAACGGAAAGGCTCTGGAGCAACGAACCGCCCTTGCTGTCTCTGCCTGGCCGGTTCCCCTTTTTCCACTGGGATTCTCTGCCTCTAACCCTGTTACGGGGCTGAGTCACTGGCTTGCTGGGCTCTCTCGTGCCGTCCCTGGGGGGATGCGTCACCTGGGTGGGTTGATTCACTGTTGTGGTCGGCCTGTCTGGGTTCCCCCCCACCCCTTGGGTTGTACCGTGTCGGAGATCTTTGTGGGCTATACTCGGCCTTGTCTCAGGATGGTAAGTTGGTGGTTGAAGATTTCCCTCTAGTGGTGTGGGGGCTGTGCTTTGGCAAAGTGGGTGGGGTTATATCCTTCCTGTTTGGCCCTGTCCGGGGTGTCCTCGGATGGGGCCACAGTGTCTCCTGACCCCTCCTGTCTCAGCCTCCAGTATTTATGCTGCAGTAGTTTATGTGTCGGGGGCTAGGGTCAGTTTGTTTATCTGGAGTACTTCTCCTGTCCTATTCGGTGTCCTGTGTAAATCTAAGTGTGCGTTCTCTAATTCTCTCCTTCTCTCTTTCTTTCTCTCTCTCGGAGGACCTGAGCCCTAGAACCATGCCCCAGGACTACCTGACATGATGACTCCTTGCTGTCCCCAGTCCACCTGGCCATGCTGCTGCTCCAGTTTCAACTGGCCTGGGCCCTAGGACCATGTCCCAGGACTACCTGACATGAGGACTCCTTGCTGTCCCCAGTCCACCTGGCCATGCTCCTGCTCCAGTTTCAACTGTTCTGCCTTACTATTATTCAACCATGCTGGTCATTTATGAACATTTGAACATCTTGGCCACGTTCTGTTATAATCTCCACCTGGCACAGCCAGAAGAGGACTGGCCACCCCACATATGCTCTCTCTAATTCTCTCTTTCTTTCTCTCTCTCGGAGGACCTGAGCCCTAGGACCGTGCCCCAGGACTACCTGACATGATGGCTCCTTGCTGTCCCCAGTCCATCTGACTGTGCTGCTGCTCCAGTTTCAACTGTTCTGCCTTATTATTATTTGACCATGCTGGTCATTTATGAACATTTGAACATCTTGGTCATGTTCTGTTATAATCTCTACCCGGCACAGCCAGAAGAGGACTGGCCACCCCACATAGCCCGGTTCCTCTCTAGGTTTCTTCCTAGGTTTTGGCCTTTCTAGGGAGTTTTTCCTAGCCACCGTGCTTTTACACCTGCATTGTTTGCTGTTTGGGGTTTTAGGCTGGGTTTCTGTACAGCACTTTGAGATATCAGCTGATGTACGAAGGGCTATATAAATAAATTTGATTTGATTTGATTTGATTTGATTTGATTGGAAATTGTGGTCTGTGGTATATGTTATCATTTAATTTGGGATACTATCAATACCACAGGCCTTTTTGGGTTGGAGAGTTTGTATTTTGTCCTGTAGTTCATTCAATGTAATGCAGAATCTTTAATTCACAGTATTTAATAGTTCATTCTAAGATTTGTATTTGATCATGTATGTGTTTTTGCTGTTTGTTCTTTTTTTATAGGGCGAAAGAGATTGGAGAAGTGGTTTATCCATTACATCTCCGTTTTGGATAGATAACTCTTCATGTTCTTGTTTGTTTGTTGTTTTTCGATTGTCCCGGAAGTGGTTAGTCATTGTTGCTAATAAAATAAAATGCTTTAAATGTTTATATTTGACAGGAAAGTTGAGAGGTCAAATATATTGTTTAGGTTTTCTACTGCCAAGTTTACACCTTCACTAATACAGTGAAACGTTTTGGCCAGGAAGTTGTCTAACATGGATTGAATTTGTTGTTGCCGAATAGATTTTTGGTAGGTTTCCAAACTACTTTCCTTCCATCTATAGCATTTCTTAAGATTATTCAGTTCCTTTGGCTTGAATTCCTCATGAATGAGTATTGCTCTGTTGAAGTCGACTGTGATTTTGCTGTGATCTGGGGTGTCAGTGGGCTGACTGTGAACGTTCTGAGGGACTCTGGGTTGAGGTCAGTGATAAAGTAGTCTACAGTACTACTGCCAAGAGATGAGCTATAGGTGTACCTACCGTTGGAGTCCCCTCGAAGTCTACCATTGACTATGTACATACCCAGCATGCAACAGAGCTGCAGGAGTTGTGACCCATTTTTGTTGGTTATGTTGTCGGAGTTGTGCCTAGGGGGGCATATGGGGGAGGGAATGCTGTCACCTCCAGGTCGGTGTTTGTCCCCCTGTGTGCTGAGGGTGTCAGGTTTTTGTCCAGTTCTGGCCTTTAGTCACCACAGACTAGTACATGTCCCTGGGCCTGGAAATGATTGATTTCCCTGAAGCTGTCTTCTTTAAAGTGTGGGGATTCTAGTGGGGGATATAGGTAGCACACAGGGGGACATTTTGATTTGTTGAGACAATTTCCTTTAGAATTTCTAACCAAATATAAAATGTTCCCGTTTTGATTAATTAAATAGAGTGAGTTAGGTCTGCTCTATACCAAATTAGCATACCCCTGAGTCCCTTCTCTGTTTCACACCTGGTAGTTTGGTGGATGGGAGTACCAACTCTCTGTATCCTAGAGGGCAACCAGTGGATCCGTCTCCTCTATACCATGTTTCTTGTAGGACGACAATGTCGGTATTTTTGATTTATTTGGTGATTTCCAGGTTCCTGCTCTTTAGGCCAAAGGCATATAACCTCAGACCTTGGATATTCCAGGATGAGATAGTCACGGCTGTGTGTTCCATAAAGTTTCCAATGTTGTTAGTCGTGTATCTTGGCCTCAGACCCTTGGTGGAGGTTTGGTCTGGGCAGGAGGGGCATAGGTCTGATCTGAGGGGGGCTATATGGGGGTGTGGGCATGATTAGTTTGTGGGGGGGGTATTGATTGGTTGGGGTGTGGATGTGGTTGTTGGTTTTCTGGTCTGGATGTAGAACCTCTTGGTACCTCTATGTGTAGGCCGTGGGGGGTGGGGGGTGGTCCCGCGGGTATAGGAAATTGTCTCGCTGGTCTGGGCGGAATGTCTGTTGATCTGTTGCACCTGTGTGAAGTGTTGGGGCTGCGGTTGAGGGCAATGTCCTTTAGGGTCCGGGTGAAGGTGGGTGCTTCTGCCTTGTAGAGGTGAACCTGGTTGAAAAGGCTATTCAAGTCCAGGGTGGATTGGTGGGCCAGATAAATATTTGGTTTTGAGACACAATCGCGGGAAATACTTGTGTTTACCCGCTATATGACAGCAAGGTGTAAGTCTTTTTGTGGTGAAAGGTGGATATAACCACTTTTGCGGAAAGTAGAAGACGCTTTTTCAATCACTCCTTTGAGTGCTGTGGCCACCCTTTCCTGCTGTGCTCTCAGGATGTTTGTGCCTGTGTGTATTATTATGTGGCTGGGTGACCATAGTTGGTCCTCAGACAGAAGGTCTAGGGCGCTGGGTGACCCTAGCTGGTCCTCAAACAGAAGGTCTAGGGCGCTGGGTGACTCTAGGTGGTCCTCAGACAGAAGGTCTAGAGTGCTGGGTGTGTATATTTCCCACTTGAGTCCATAGAGAGTATTATCCTGTGGCTTGTGTACACTACCGTTCAGAAGTTTGAGGTCCTTATTTTTTTAAAGAAAAGCACATTTTTTTATCCATTAAAATAACATAAAATTTATCAGAAATACAGTATAGACATTGTTAATGTTGTAAATGACTATTGTAGCTGGAAACGGCTGATTTTTAATGGAATATCTACATAGGCGTACAGAGAGGCCCATTATCAGCAACCGTCACTCCTGTGTTACAATGGCATGTTGAGTTAGCTAATCCAAGTTTCTAAATTTAAAAGGATAATTGATCATTAGAAAACCTTTTTGAAATTATGTTAGCACAGCTGAAAACTGTTGTTCTGATTAAAGAAGCAATAAAATTGGCCTTCTTTAGACTAGTTGAGTATCTGGAGCATCAGCATTTGTGGGTTCGATTACAGGCTCAAAATGGCCAGAAGCAAAGCACTTTCTTCTGAAACTCATCAGTCTATTATTGTTCTGAGAAATGTAGGCTATTCCATGTGAGAAATTGCCAAGAAAATGAAGATTTCGTACAATGCTGTGTACTACTCCCTTCACAGAACAGCGGAAACTGGTTCTAAGCCGAAGAGAAAGAGGAGTGGGAGGCCCCGGTGCACAACTGAGCAAGAGGACAAGTACATTAGAGTGTCTAGTTTGAGAAACAGATGCCTCTCAACTCCTCCACTGGCAGCTTCATTAAATAGTACCCGCAAAACATCAGTCTCAACGTTGAAAGTGAAGAGGCGATTCCTGGATGCTGGCCTTCTAGTCAGAGTTCCTCTGTCCAGTATCTGTGTTCTTTTGCCCATCTCAATATTTTATTGTTATTGGCCTGTCTGAGATTTGGCTTTTTCTTTGCAACTCAGCTGTCAGGGTGGCTGACTCTCTAGTGGGTTGTTCTCTGTCCTTCTCCTCCAGCACTTTCATCTTCTCCTCTAGTGCTATGTTCTTCTCCTGCTCCTGCTCTTTCTGCTGTTGATGTTGTCTCACCACAGTCCAGAGTGCAGATATCTCTCTCCACCTTCAGGGGGTGTTGTTGTGCTAGACAATTGTTTTGTGCTGACTGGAGTGTGTTCACCTGCTGGTCCAGCTCCACCTACCTTACCTCCAGCTGGGTTAATGTATCCTGCATTTTAAATAGGGATTAGTACTCTGTGCTGGGAAGTTGACTTTCCACTTGGGGTTGCTCGTCTGTGGGGTTGTTTAATGAAGAGGTCTGGTCTGACACACACGGGGTGGGGGTATATTTCTCAAGAGAGAGCTTATTTTAGTGCATTCCCTCCTTGCTATTGTTCTGGGATTGATTTACACTTTTCAACCAAAGTACATTCATCTCTAGGAGACAGAACGCGTCTCCTTCCTGAGCGGTATAACAGCTGCGTGGTCCCATGGTGTTTATACGTGTGTACTATTGTTTGTACAGATGAACCTGGTACCTTCAGGCATTTGGAAATTGCTCCCAAAAATGAACCAAACTTGTGGAGGTCCACAATTTTTTTTTCTGAGGTCTTGGCTGATTTCTTTTGATTTTCCCATGATGTCAATTAAAGAGGCACTGAGTTTGAAGGTAGGCCTTGAAATACATCCACAGGTACACCTCCAATTGACAAAAATGATGTCAATTAGCCTATCAAAAGCTTCTAAATCCATGACTTTATTTTCTGGAATTTTCCAAGCTGTTTAATGGCACAGTCAACTTAGTGTATGTAAACTTCTGACCCACTGGAATTGTGATACAGTGAATTATAAGTTAAATAATCTGTCTGTAAACAATTGTTGGAAAATTACTAGCATTCTTCTTGCCAATGTCCAGTCTCTTGACAACACAAGGGTAGCATTCCAGAGGGACATCAGAGACTGTAACGTTCTCTGCTTCACGGAAACATGGCTCACTGGAGAGACGCTATCCGGGGCGGTGCAGCCAACGGGTTTCTCCACGCATCGCGCCGACAGAAACAAACATCTTTCTGGTAAGAAGAGTGGCGGGGGCGTATGCCTCATGACTAACGAGACATGGTGTGATGAAAGAAACATACAGGAACTCAAATCCTTCTGTTCACCTGATTTAGAATTCCTCACAATCAAATGTAGACCGCATTATCTACCAAGAGAATTCTCTTCGATTATAATCACAGCCGTATATATCCCCCCCCAAGCAGACACATCGATGGCTCTGAACGAACTTTATTTAACTCTTTGCAAACTGGAAACCATTTATCCGGAGGCTGCATTCATTGTAGCTGGGGATTTTAACAAAGCTAATCTGAAAACAAGACTCCCTAAATTTTATCAGCATATTGATTGCGCAACCAGGGGTGGTAAAACCCTGGATCACTGTTACTCTAACTTCCAAGACGCATATAAGGCCCTGCCCCGCCCCCCTTTCGGAAAAGCTGACCACGACTCCATTTTGTTGATCCCTGCCTACAGACAGAAACTTAAACAAGAGGCTCCCACGCTGAGGTCTGTCCAACGCTGGTCCGACCAAGCTGACTCCACACTCCAAGACTGCTTCCATCACGTGGACTGGGACATGTTTCGTATTGCATCAGATAACAATATTGACGAATACGCTGATTCGGTGTGCGAGTTCATTAGAACGTGCGTTGAAGATGTCGTTCCCATAGCAACGATGAAAACATTCCCTAACCAAAACCGTGGATTGATGGCAGCATTCGCGTGAAACTTAAAGCGCGAACCACTGCTTTTAATCAGGTCAAGGTGTCTGGTAACATGACCGAATACAAACAGTGCAGCTATTCCCTCCGCAAGGCTATCAAACAAGCTAAGCGTCAGTACAGAGACA
>NC_060182.1:91499075-91551575 GCF_021184085.1 Oncorhynchus gorbuscha | reverse complement strand
GGTCAGAACGTGACAACCAGTGAAATAGACCTGCTGGAGCGTGTGCTACGTGTGGGTTTTGCTATGGTGACCGGTAAGCAGAGATAAGGCGGGGCTTTACCTAGCAAAGACTTATAGATGACCTGGAGCCAGTGGGTTTGGTGACAAATATTTAGTGAGGGCCAGCCAACGAGAGCATACAGGTCGCAGTGGTGGGTAGTGTATGGGGCTTTGGTGACAAAACGGATGGCACTGTGATAGACTACATCCCGTTTGCTGAGTAGAGTGTTGGAGGCTTTTTTGTAGATGACATCGTCGAAGTCAAGGATCGGTAGGATAGTCAGTTTTACGAGGGTATGTTTGGTAGAATGAGTGAAGGAGGCTTTGTTGCAAAATAGGAGGCTGATTCTAGATTTAATTTTGGTTTGGAGATTATCAATGTGAGTCTGGAAGGAGAGTTTACAGTCTAACCAGACAGCTAGGTATTTGTAGTTGTCCACATATTCTAGGTCAGAACCGTCCAGAGTAGTGATGCTAGTCGGGCGGGAGGGTGGGGGCAGCGATCGGTTGAATAGCACTTAGGTTTACTATTATACTATTATGTAAAAGCAGTTGGAGGTCACGGAAGGAGTGTTTCATTGTAGTCTAGTTAGCTAACAAATATCACGCGATTATTGGGGAATACAGTTATAATAATATCTAAATAATAGCTAATTAGCTAGCCATAGCTGGTAGTGGTATCTCATCATCATCATCATGTTAATAATTACTGCTCTGACCAAGTCGAATGAGTCCACGGTAGGCAGCTACCTGTAGCTAGCAAGCTATCAAGCTAGCTATATTGGCTAGCTAGGCTACTCAGTTCCACGGTAGACAGCTACCTGTAGCTATCAAGCTATCAAGCTAGCTATATTGGCTAGCTAGGCTACTCAGTTCCACGGTAGGCAGCAACCTGTAGCTAGCAAGCTATCAAGCTAGCTATATTGGCTAGCTAGGCTACTCAGTTCCACGGTAGGCAGCAACCTGTAGCTAGCAAGCTATCAAGCTAGCTATATTGGCTAGCTAGGCTACTCAGTTCCACGGTAGGCAGCAACCTGTAGCTAGCAAGCTATCAAGCTAGCTATATTGGCTAGCTAGGCTACTCAGTTCGGCAGGCCGTCTGCACTGACTTACCACTCAAATCCTTCTCCTTGTTTTTTTTCTTCTGAATTTTGCTGTATCTGTCTCTATTTCCTTTGTTTCCTTTTCTGGAAACCCAATTTCGTTTTTGAGGGGGAGCATAGTGGTTGTCTCTCGTGAATGCATAGGCTACATGCTAGAGCAACTGTCAGATCAGCGGTATTTATTTTTTCTCCTTGTGGAGAATGGACCAAAAACCATGTGCGTTATGGGGTGGGGAGTACAAACGGGGTGATTGGGTAGAGATTCCTGATCTAATTATGGTTTTATACGTATTACATTTTAAACACAGATTTTTGTTTCAAAAAATGTTTAAATGATAAACAAATAATGATCTAAACATTTAGGGCCTAATAATTACTGTCCCCTCCCCACCCTTAACCATTCCCTTGTCCCTTATTATGTGCATCAAAAGTATGCTATGCTTCTCTGAACTAACACTGCAATACCATATTTTATAACTTAGATAGTCATGTTGTTGATATAACAGACTTTCAAATGATACCCACTTGACCTAGATGTATAATGGACAGATTGTGTAAACAACAATAGTAATTGTGTGAGGGCGGGGATGCAGGGTTGTGTCTCAAACAAAACAACTACCAGTGTACTTGCTCTAGTTCCTCAACGGCACAGCTAGGAGAGATCAAAAAAAGCACCTTATAGTTGAACACTCTTCTTTTGAGTTATAAAATGCATTGAAATTACGTAAGAACTGTGCACATTTGATAGAGGTGTGGGGCAGCCAGATAGTCCTCTCACTCAAACCGTTGTCATTGTTTTGTCTTACAGTATGTCGCAGCCCACATTTTCCAGGAATATTCTTACCATGTTATTGAATGTATCCAGAGTATTTTAGATTTCGCTATAAACAAATGTGGTGAAAATTACAGTAAGTGTAAAATGCACATAAAATCGAAATTCAGTCTTGTGTCAGGTAAATTGTTGTGTCCTCACATTTGGTCTAATCATTTTCGCATAATCTCCAAACTGTTCCCTTTCAATTGCTACCATGGTTATGCATATGCTTTCCATATCTTTTCTGTAAGAAACATTTCAATGTAGCCCTATCCATATAAGCCAATTCTCAGCAGTGTAAAAGGTTGAGCCCCAGCTTCAGAAGTATGTGAAAAGGCTGGATGAAACGTCCTGGAATCGGCTAATGGAAAATCATATTAGGTTTTCGCTTCAATTTCATTCCTTTTGTACTCGGAAACATTTATAGAGACCAAACACACTTGCATGCACGCACATGCATGCACAATCAGACACTAACACAGGCACACACACACAGAGCCCAACCCCCCCCCCCCCCCCACACACACACAGACAGATGAAGAGAGCGATGCTAGAGGATAGAAGGACTTCCTCACTGTCTGCATGTCTGCAGTCAGTTGTTATTTTGCTCTGATGGGGATTGTGTCCCTGTAGGATTACGTCAATATCGTTCCTCCTCGCTCCTCCTGTCCTCTCCCTCCCTCCTCCTCTCTTTCCTCTCTTTCCTCCTCCTCTCCTCCCCGTCCTCTCTTTCCTCCTCATCTCCTCCTCCCTCCTCCTCCCTCCTCTTTTCAGCCTCTCGTCCTCCCTCCTCTTCTCCTTCTCCATCTTCCTCTCCTCCTCCCTCCTCCACTCCTCCCTCCTCCTCTCCTCCCTCCTCCTCATCCTCCCTCCTCCTCCTCCTCCTCCTCCTCTCCTCCTTCCTCCTCCTCATCCTCCTCCTCTCCTCCCCTCCTCCTCCTCATCCTCCCCCCTCTCCTCCCTCCTCCTCTTCTCCTCCTCCTCCTCCATCCCATCCTCCCCTTCTCCTCCTCCCCTCCCTCCTCCTCCTCTCCTCCTCCCTCCTCCTCTCCTCTTCCCTCCTCCTCCCTCCTCCTCTCCTCCCTACTCTTTTCAGCCTCTTCTCCTCCCTCTCCTCCTCCTCCTCCTCCCTCCTCCCTCCTCCTCCTCCTCCTCCTCCCTCCTCCTCTCCTCCTCTCCTCCTCCCTCCTCCTCCCTCCTCCCTCCTCCTCTCCTTCTCCATCTTCCTCTCCATCTTCCTCTCCATCCTCACCTAAAAAGATAAGAGAAAGATAAGTGTTTCCAATGACATCATCAGTGTGCGTCATGTGATTTTAACCAAATATGACTAGGCATTACTTACTAATTGAATGATGGAGGATTTTTATCTTCCTCTATGTTTTTTACTACAAAACATAGAAACTCTCCATTTTCACATATGTTGATGTTGAGGTGGTGCTGGAGATGTTAGGGAGAAGATATGTTTCTCTGTTTCATCGAGATGCCAGGACAGGACAGAGGAATGATGGGCAGGAGAGGAGGGAGGGGGAGGATGGAGAGGAGGGGGAGGAGGGGGAGGAGGAGGGGGGGGGAGAAGAGGAGGGAGGAGGGGAGAGGAGGAGGATGGAGGAGAGAAGGGGAGGAGGAGAAGAGGAGGATTAGAGGAGGAGGATGGAGGAGAGGAGGGGAGGAGGGAGGAGAGGAGGAGGAGGAGAGAGAGGAGGAGGATGGAAGAGAGGGGAGGATGGAGAGGGAGGGAGGAGGGAGGAGGGAGGGGAGGAGGAGAAGGGGAGGATGGAGAGGAGAAGAGGAGGAGGGAGGAGAGGGGGAGGATGAGGATGAGGAGGAGGAGGGGAGGAGGAGGGAGGAGAGGAGGGAGGAGAGGGGGAGGATGGAGAGGAGAAGAGGAGGAGGGAGGAGAGGGGGAGGATGAGGATGAGGAGGAGGAGGGGAGGAGGAGGGAGGAGAGGAGGGAGGAGAGGGGGAGGATGGAGAGGAAGAGGGGAGGAGGAGGGTGTCAATGTGACTTAGTGTCTTTCCTGTCTTAGCATGCGTGACAGTGAAGGTAGGTTAAAGCAATTTCACAGCTGACAGTTTGGTTTTCATTGGGTCACATACTGTGTGTCAGTTGGGGGGTGGGTTTGTCTATGTGTGCGTGTGTGCGTGTGTGTGTGTGTGTGTGTGTGTGTGTGTGTGTGTGTGTGTGTGTGTGTGTGTGTGTGTGTGTGTGTGTGTGTGTGTGTGTGTGTGTGTGTGTGTGTGTGTGTGTGTGTGTGTGTGTGTGGTGGGGGGTGCTTAAGCGTGCGTGTGGGTGTGTGTGTCTCAGCAGAAGTATAACCAAACAATGATTAAGGGTTGAAATGAATCATACGATTGATCAAGCCCAGAAATGACTGCACAAAATGAGTAGATAAATACTCTGGCAAGGCTCACCAACTGTACTGTGGTACTGTTAGGACATATTACAAACTCACACAACGTGATTTAACTTGATTTGAAAAGTGAGTTCCTTTTTTATAGTAGGAAACGCCATTAGAATTAACAACATGGCTGCTTTGAGCCAGCAGCAGAACAGCTTCTACTTCCTACAAGCACCTCTGGGGGCGTCACTATTTGACTGTCCTACGAAGGACAGAAGCACAACTCTTTATCTGCAGAAAAATAAACATCTAAAACCTGTATGCTAACCACAACCTTACTCCTAAATTCAGAAGCAAGTAACTCATGTACCTGCTCATCTATTCGGAGGACAAAGACAATATTGTCCTCTGTAGCATGGATATCTAGTGACTAACCTATTGTTCCCATCATTGCTCATTGAGATGGATTGAGGATGACTGTGCTAAAACATATCTGTCGAACGATTTAATCTGGATAATCACAGAAATGGTTTGTCCTGTAGCCTTGGAAACGGAGGTAGATTAGATGCCCTTGTAACTGTGTGTGTGTGTGTGTGTGTGTGTGTGTGTGTGTGTGTGTGTGTGTGTGTGTGTGTGTGTGTGTGTGTGTGTGTGTGTGTGTGTGTGTGTGTGTGTGTGTGTGTGTGTGTGTGTGTGTGTGTGTGTGTGTGTGTGTATATATGTCTCCATGTGTGTATGTGTGTGTGTGGGTGTGTGTGTGTGTTTATTTATGTGTGTGCATATATGTGTGTGTACGTGTGTGTGTGTGCATTTGGGTGTGCGTCTGTGTGTGCATGAGAAGGAAGTGTTTATCTTAACAGGATGAAACACTAATTGGGCCCCTTAATACCTGCCATAAAGGGATGATTCATGTCCAGTACGCAGAACATAGTCCTCTTGAACTGGTCTGTACTTTTTATGATCTTCAGTCTGTTCCTCTCCAACTTCTCCACTACAATATCATGCCCGGGTATTATGAGAGAAAACGGTTTGTAAATGTCTACAAATGTTACCGAGGTCTCTTCTATTTGTTTTCTCCTCTCCTTCATCAGAGCAGGAAGTTACAGAGAGGGTAGCTAGGGGAAACAGGGATGTGTCTCAATACTCTCCAGGGTCATCCTCCTCTCCTCTTCTTCATCAGAGCAGGAAGTTACAGAGAGGCTAGCTAGGGGAAACAGGGATGTGTCTCAATAGTCTCCAGGGTCATCCTCCTCTCCTCTTCTTCATCAGAGCAGGAAGTTACAGAGAGGCTAGCTAGGGGAAACAGGGATGTGTCTCAATAGTCTCCAGGGTTATCCTCCTCTCCTCTTCTTCATCAGAGCAGGAAGTTACAGAGAGGCTAGCTAGGGGAAACAGGGATGTGTCTCAATAGTCTCCAGGGTTATCCTCCTCTCCTCTTCTTCATCAGAGCAGGAAGTTACAGAGAGGCTAGCTACGGGAAACAGGGATGTGTCTCAATAGTCTCCAGGGTCATCCTCCTCTCCTCTTCTTCATCAGAGCAGGAAGTTACAGAGAGGCTAGCTACGGGAAACAGGGATGTGTCTCAATAGTCTCCAGGGTCATCCTCCTCTCCTCTTCTTCATCAGAGCAGGAAGTTACAGAGAGGCTAGCTAGGGGAAACAGGGATGTGTCTCAATAGTCTCCAGGGTCATCCTCCTCTCCTCTTCTTCATCAGAGCAGGAAGTTACAGAGAGGGTAGCTACGGGAAACAGGGATGTGTCTCAATAGTCTCCAGGGTCATCCTCCTCTCCTCTTCTTCATCAGAGCAGGAAGTTACAGCGAGGGTAGCTAGGGGAAACAGGGATGTGTCTCAATAGTCTCCAGGGTCATCCTCCTCTCCTCTTCTTCATCAGAGCAGGAAGTTACAGAGAGGGTAGCTACGGGAAACAGGGATGTGTCTCAATAGTCTCCAGGGTCATCCTCCTCTCCTCTTCTTCATCAGAGCAGGAAGTTACAGAGAGGCTAGCTAGGGGAAACAGGGATGTGTCTCAATAGTCTCCAGGGTCATCCTCCTCTCCTCTTCTTCTTTGACAATGATCTGGAAAAAGTAGGATAGGTAAAAGCGATATGATTGATGCTGATACCAGGGATTTGCTTTCAGTGCAGATGTAAGGAAGGAAGGAAGGAAGGAAGGAAGGAAGGAAGGAAGGAAGGAAGGAAGGAAGGAAGGAAGGAAGGAAGGAAGGAAGGAAGGAAGGAAGGAAGGAAGGATTAGAAGACTTTAGAACAAGGTCAACTATGTCGGGCATCTGTGTTTAGTCTTTGAGGATTCAAATAGACTCAATGCTCCATCACATAGAAGCGAGACCTCTCAGTAAACATGTTGAAAGAATGAGCCAGGCCTTGTTACTAGTGGGTGACAACTTGATACTGGTACATTTGGTTATGTAAGTGTGTTCCGGCTCGCTGAGTGGAACTGGCATCAACAACAGCCCAAGTGGCTTCCATGAAACGTTTTGACATCTATTAACAGGAAAATCCATGGACAATGATGCTATCAGCTGGTGACATGGACATATTTCCCCACGCCGGCATGCTGAGTTTGACTTTATTATTAGAAAAAAAGAATAATGTGTGGAAAAATGTCATCAGTTCTTTATAATGTATTGCCTCCTGTATTTTAGTCTGCTCCGCATTATTGAACATTTGATGGCTAAATACTCACCAGTCTTGCAGAAGTTTGCACACACACACACACACACACACACACACACACACACACACACACACACACACACACACACACACACACACACGCACACACACACGCGCACACACACACACACACACACACACACACACACACACACACACACACACACACACACACACACACACACACACACACACACATAACCACTGCGTGAGTCCCTCCCAGAAAACTCAGGAGAGGCAGCAAGAGGCTTTCTCCCCACCAAAAACTGAACGGTCAAAACCCGAATCATCTCCTCTTTAAAGTTCTGGAATCTGTTACACACACACACACACACACACACACACACACACATCTCTCTCTTTCTCTCTCTCCCCCTTGCTGTCTATCTCGCTCATACTGTGATTCTACTCAAGGGGCTTTATTGACATGAGAAACATATGTTAACATTCGCCAAAGCAAGTAAAATGGATAAACAAAAGTGAAATACACAATAAAAAGTGAACAACAAATATTACACTCACATACTTCCAAAAGAATAGAGACATTTCAAATGTCTCAGTATGTCTATATACAGCGATGTGCACATAGTTAAAGTACAAAAGGGTGATAAATAAACATAAATATGGGATGTATTTACATTGGTGTTTGTTCTTCACTGGTTGCCATTTTCTTTTGGCAACAGGTCACAAATTGTCACGCCGTCTCCCACCCTCGCTCTCTGGCACCTGAAGGCACCAGGCTGCCCTTCATTACGCACACCTGTACCCATCATTACGCGTATAAGCGCCCATTGGACTCACCTGGACTCCTTCACGTTGTTGATTGCACCCTCCATATATATCTGTTCCTCAGTTTTGTTCCCTGTGCATTCTTGCCGTAATGTTGTTTTTTAACTGTTCTTGTTTTGCTTGTTGTCTCTTTGCCATTAATTGTTCACTCGCTGTAGATGTTTCTCGTCTCCAGTGTTGGTCATTACAGAATGTTGACACCACTATTTGAAGCATCAGGGAGTTTTGTGTTTTTTGTATTTGGTGGTGACTTCGAATCCGGGTGCTTCCGCTGATGGAACCGGAGGCTCGTTGGGCTTCCACACCTTAGCTGGTTCAAGAGGTTTCCTTGCCGCGGTTGGCTCGGCAAGCTTCCATCCCAAGTCATGCATCAACCGGCTCGTCGGTCTCCCATGCCTCAGCCGGTCCATCAGGCTCCCACGCCTCAACGGGATCGTCAGGCTTTCACACCTCAGCCGGATCGTCAGGCTCCCATGCCTCAGCCTGCCCAGGTGGGATGCCGGATGGAGCCTCTGAAGGGGGGGTACTGTCACACTGGCTCCCACTCCCTCTCTCTGGCACTCGAGGGCGCCGGTCCTTACACAAAACGTTCTACTTTGATTGCACACTGTTATTTCACCCAGGAGATTTGGGAGTTGATCAAAATAGGATTTGTGTTTGAATTCTTTGTGGGTCTGTGTAGTCTGAGGGAAATGTGTGTCTCTAATATGGTTATATATTTGGCAGGATGGTAGGAAGTGCAGCTTAGTTTCCACCACATTGTTTTGGCTAGCATGCACATAGCCTGTCTTCTCTTGAGAGCCAGATCTGCTTACGGCTGATTTTCTCAATAGCAACGCTATGCTCACTGCGTCTGTACATAGTCAAAGCTTTCCTTACGTTTGGGTCAGTCACGGTGGTAAGGTATTCTGCCACTCTGTACTAATAATAATAATAATAATAATAATAATAATAATAATAAAGGGCCTTCTATGCCATCAAAAGGAACATAAAACTATCTGCTTAGGACCAAAGAGCATTGAGTTTTTTCGTTAATTTCTTGACACATTGTAAAAACGTATCTTTTTGTTTTCTCATGATTTGGTTGGGTCTAATTGTGTTGCTGTCCTGGGGCTCTGTGGCTCTGTGAATTATTGGTTGGTGAGCGGACCCCAGACCTGACAATCATAAAGAGCAATGGCTTCTCGAACTGATTCAGATATGTTTAGCCAGACTCTAATTTGTATGTCAAGTTTTATGTTCCTTTTGATGGCATAGAAGGCCCTTCTTTCCCTGTCTCTCAGATTGTTCACAGTTTTGTGGAAGTTACCTGTGGCACTGAAGTTAAGGCCGTGGTATTTATAGTTTTTTTTATGTGCTCTAGGGAAACAGTGTCTAGGTGGGATATGCAGTTGTGGTCCTGGCAACTGGACCTTTTATGAACACGATTACATTTTTCTTACTGAGATTTACTGTCAGAATCTGTGCAGAAGATCTAGGTGCTGCTGTTGGCCCTCCTAGGCTGGGGACAGAAGCACCAAATCATCAGCAAACAGTCGACATTTGACTTCAGATTCTAGTAGGCTAAGGCTGGGCGCTGCAGACTGTTCTGGTGCCCTTTTCAATTCATTGATATATATGTTGAAGAGGGTGAGGTACATGTCCCTGGACCTGGAAATGGTTGATCAATTAAAATCTAATTGTATTTGTCACATTCGCCGAATACAACAGGTGTTGACCTCACAGTGAAATGCTTACTTGTAACCATAACCAACAATGCAGTTTTAAGAAAATACAACAAAAAAGTAAGAGATAAGAATAACAAATAATTAAAGAGCAGCAGTAAATAACTAAAGTGTGGCTATATATAGGGGGTACCAGTACAGAGTCAATGTTCGGGGGCACCGGCGTCATGGTAATATGTACATGTAGGTAGAGTCACTA
Organism: Oncorhynchus gorbuscha; assembly: GCF_021184085.1. Taxonomy (NCBI): domain Eukaryota; kingdom Metazoa; phylum Chordata; class Actinopteri; order Salmoniformes; family Salmonidae; genus Oncorhynchus; species Oncorhynchus gorbuscha. The sequence continues at coordinate 91,541,874 of NC_060182.1, read as the reverse complement.
AAGTGAATATGTATGGATAATAACAGTCCATTGCCATTTGATTAGTTGTTCAGGAGTCTTATGGCTTGGGGTTAGAAGCTGTTTATGAGCCTCTTGGACCTAGACTTGTCAATCCGGTACCACATGACGTGCGGTGGCAGAGAGAACAGCCTATGACTAGGGTGACTGGGGGCCTTTGACAATTTTTAGGGCCTTCCTCTGACACCGCCTGGTATAGAGGTCCTGGATGGCAGGAAGCATGGCCCTGTTGAATGTACATGGCCGTGCACACTATCCTCTGTAGTGCCTTGCGGTCAGAGGCCGAGCAGTTTCCATACCAGGCAGTGATGCAACCCGTCAGGATGCTCTCGATGGTGCAGCTATAAAACCTTTTGAGGATTTGAGGACCCATGACAAATCTTTTCAGTCTCCTGAGGGGCAATAGGTTTTGTTGCGCCCTCTTCATGACTGTCTTGGTGTGCTTGGACCATGTTAGTTGGTTGGTGATGTGGACACCAAGGAACTTGAAGCTCTCAACCTGCTCCATTACACCCCCCGTCGATGAGAATGGGGGCATGCTCTGGCCTCCTTTTACTGTAGTCCACAATCATCTCCTTTGTCTTGATCACGTTGAGGGAGAGGTTGTTGTCCTTGCACCACACGGTCAGGTCTCTGACCTCCTCCTTATAGGCTGCCTCATTATTGTCGGTGGTTAGGTCTACCACTGTTGTGTCATCAGCAAACTTAATGATAATATAATAATATAATAATATATGCCATTTAGCAGACGCTTTTATCCAAAGCGACTTACAGTCATGTGTGCATACATTCTACGTATGGGTGGTCCCAGGGATCGAACCCACTACCCTGGCGTTACAAGCGCCATGCTCTACCAACTGAGCTACAGAAGGACCACCAATGATGGTGCAGTCATGAGTGAACAGGGAGTACAGGACTGAGCACGCACCCCTGAGGGGCCCCCGTGTTGAGGATCAGCATGGCAGATGTGTTGTTACCTACCCTTACCACCTGGGGGGCGGCCCGTCAGGAAGTCCAGGATCCAATTGCAGAGGGAGGTGTTTAGTCCACCCCTCTAGGAGGGATAATCTGTTATCGTTAAAGTCATGTGATTCTATTTGGGGGATATAGGTAGCACACATGAGGACATTTTTCTCTGTTGAGATTCCTTCATAATTTTTATCCAGATGCTAAATGTTCCTGTTTTGAATAATTTAATAGAGTGGGTTAGGTCTGCTCTATAACAAATTAGCATTCCCCCTGGTTCTCTTCCCTGTTTTACACCTGGTAGTTTGGTGAATGGGACTACCACCTCTCTATAACCTAGAGGGTAACCAGTGTGTCCATCTCCTCTATACCATGTTACTTGTAGGATGACAATGTCTGAGTTCCTGCTCTTTAGGTCAAAGGCAGATGACCTCAGACCTTGTATATTCCAGGATGAGATAGTTAAAGCTTTGTGTTGCATAGTGTCTCGTGTTGTTTTTGTGTGGTTTAGGCCCGGACCATCACAGTAGGTGTGAGCAGAGCATGTTGAGCGTCTGATACGTCTTAGGTCACAGGATGGGGCTTGGGGTTGTGTATTAGTGGGGGTTGGGCCTGTTTTTCTGCTCAATGCCTTGACATATGTGTTGCTGTCATGTTGATGTCCTTGTTGCAGGGGCAGGGGGCATGAGGGGTCAGAAGGGGCATAAGTCTGATCTGTGGGGGCCTATATAAGGTGTGGCCAGGGTTTGTCTGGGGTGGTTTCAGCTGGTTGGGGTGTGGCTGGTGAAGCTGTGGTCTGGGTATATGTCCTCTTGGAGTTCTCTTGGGTGAAGGTCCTTCGGGGGGGGGGGGGTGGGAGGTTGTCTCGCTTGTCTGGGGCTAGGTAGACATTAGTTTTTTGTGGCACAGTCCTGGGAAATGCTTGGTTTCACCCGATGTATGGTGGCAAGGTGAATGTATTTCCGCTGTAGCAGGGTAGAGATAACCACTTGTTTGCTGGGGAAAGTGGAAGAAGCTTTTTCAATCACTCCCTTTCCTGCTGTGGCCACCCTTTCTTGCTGGGCCCTCAGGTCATTTGTGCCCGTGTGAATTATAATGTAGCTTGGGGGACCCTAGTCGATTCTCTGACAACACCTCCCGGGCATGTCTAGTGTATGGGCACCAGAGTTTAGCCACTTTGTGTTTCGGAAAAAGTGTATTATCTTTGAGTCAATGAGGTGACACAATGACTGGCTTGTCTGTGTCCTCAGGTGATGTGTGGGTGTTGTTAGGAGAGCTATCAGGGGAAGCTGACAGGGAGGATGTTAGGAGGGGGTGGGGTCTGTTGTGTTGGTAGGTCCTGTACTGCCTGTCCCATTGTGGTATTGAGGTTGTGGTATGGGTCTGAGGTGGGCTGGTATCTGTACCATATGTTCCTCTCTCCCCTCCTTAAGTTCTCTCACTCACAGCAGAATAGATATTGGTAAACAGGAGATGTATTAGTAAACAAGAGATGTATTAGTGAACAATAGATATATTAGCAAACAATAGATGTATTAGTGAACAAGAGATGTATTACTAAAGAAGAGATGTATTAGTAAGGAGAGATGTATTAGTAAAGAAGAGATGAATTAGTAAGAAGAGATGTATTAGTAAGAAGAGATGTATTCGTAAGAAGAGATGTATTAGTAAGAAGAGATGTATTAGTAAAGAAGAGATGTATTAGTAAAGAAGAGATGTATTAGTAAGAAGAGATGTATTCGTAAGAAGAGATGTATTAGTAAGAAGAGATGTATTCGTAAAGAAGAGATGTATTCGTAAGAAGAGATGTATTAGTAAGAAGAGATGTATTAGTAAAGAAGAGATGTATTAGTAAGAAGAGATGTATTCGTAAGAAGAGATGTATTAGTAAAGAAGAGATGTATTAGTAAGAAGAGATGTATTCGTAAGAAGAGATGTATTAGTAAGAAGAGATGTATTAGTAAAGAAGAGATGTATTAGTAAGAAGAGATGTATTCGTAAGAAGAGATGTATTCGTAAGAAGAGATGTATTAGTAAGAAGAGATGTATTAGTAAGAAGAGATTTATTAGTAAGAAGACATGTATTAGTAAAGAAGAGATGTATTAGTAAAGAAGAGATGTATTAGTAAAGAAGAGGGGTATTAGTAAACAGAATATGTATTAGTAAGAAAGAGAGGAATTAGAGAGCCACCTTTTGCAGTAATTACAGCTGCAAGTCTCTTGAGGTATGTCTCCATAAGCTTTGTACTTCTAGCCACAGGGATTTTCCCCCATTCTTCAGGGTAAAACTGCTCCAGCTCCTTCATGTTGGATGGGTTCCGCTGGTGTACAGCAATCTTTAAGTCATACCACAGATTCTCAATTGGATTGAGGCCTGGGCTTTGACAAGGCCATTCCAAGACATTTAAATGTTTCCCCTTAATAACTTCTTGCGACTAGCAATCCCGGATCCGGGAGCGTAATCATAGCCTCAAACGAATTAGCATAACGCAGCGGACATAAATACCCCTAGAAACTTTTCCTATTCATGAAAATCGCAAAATGAAATATATTCAAACACAACCTTAGCCTGTCATCTCAGATTTTCAAAATATGCGTTACAGCCAACGCTAGACAAGCATTTGTGTAAGTTTATCATGGCATAATGCTATGCTAGGCTCTGCTGGCAGCAGGCAACATTTTCACAAAAATAAGAAAAGCAACCAAATTAAATCAGTTACCTTAGGAAAACTTCGGAGGTTTTCATTCAGGAGACTCCCAGTTAGATAACAAATTGTAACGGCGTTCTTTGTTTGTAGAAATAGAGTCGGACCGAAATGCAGCGTGGTGGTTACTCATGTCTTTAATAAATGAAGAGCGATACATGAAATAACTATTGCAAAAGCAAAACAACAAACGGAACGTGAAACCTAATTACAGCCTATCTGGTGAAACTACACAGAGACAGGAACAATCACCCACGAAATACAAAGTGAAACCCAGGCTACATAAATACGGTTCCAAATCAGAGACAACAAGAATCACCTGACTCTGATTGAGAACCGCCTCAGGCAGCAAGCCTATACTAGACACACCCCTAATCAACCACAATCCCAATGCCTACAAAAAACCCAATACGACAATACAATAACCCATGTCACACCCTGGCCTGAACAAATAATTAAAGAAAACACAAAATACTAAGACCAAGGCGTGACACAAATGTTCCTTTTTTCCAAAAATATGATTTTTTGTAGGCGAAATAGCTCCCGTTTGTTCATCATGCTTGGCTGAGAAATCGACCGGAAAATGCTACCACTACAACGGCAATTTTTTTTTCAAAATTAGCTCCATAATATCGACAGAAACACGGCAAACATTGTTTAGGATCAATCCTCAAGGTGTTTTTAACCAGAAGGGGACTAGGGTTCCAATTTTGGAACCCCCCCCCCCCCCACGTTCAGCTGGAAGGTGGAGCATGGAACGCAAAAATATTCCTAAAAATATTTAACCTCCACACATTAACAAGTCCAATGGCTCAAATGAAAGATAAACACCTTGTTTATCTACCCAGCAAGTCAGATTTCTAAAATGTTTTACGGCGAAAACATAGCACATATTTATGTCAAACCATCACCGAAGACACAGCTAATTTGCATAGCCAAGTTGAAAAAAATATGATATCAACAAATGCAGGATTAAAAGAAAAATAATGCACTAACCTTTTGAAATCTTCATCAGATGACAGTAATATAACATGTTACACAGTACATTTATGTTTTTTTCAATAATATGCTATATATATCCATAAATCTCTGTTTACAATGATGCATCGTTCAAAAAATGCTACTCAAATGTCCTGAGAAATGACGATAGCTCCGGCAGATAACGTCAGCTAACAAGGAATACACATCATAAACTTTGACTAAATATGCATGTTCTACATATATATAGTTAGATACACTTCTTCTGAATACAATCGCTGTGTTATATTTATTTTTAACGTTACAGGTTTCGTTCACTAGGCTATACTATGATTCGGCGCTCAAAAAGTAACATTATGGCTCCTCTATCTTGGAGTCCACAGAAACCCAAATTTACCACATAAATATTCCCTTACTTTTGCTGTTCTTCCATCAGAAGACCTGGAAGGAATTATACTTACCAAAAACAGCGTTTAGTTTTGCAGTCTGTGTCTTTCGGTTCTCAAACACGACACATTTCGGTTGAAATGTAGCCAAAAGTCAAGTGGATGCGCACCAAAACGTCGAACTTACATATTATATGTCGACTAAACTTATCAAACTAAGTTCATAATCAAGCTTTATCATGTTATAAAGGTGTACAGCAATCGTGAGGATGAACAGAAACGCATGCATTGTATAATCGTTCTTGGAAAAAAGACAGGACCGGAGCAGAGCGCGCATGAGAGTGACCTGTTTTTTCGCGTGACCGAAAGGTTTCGGCCCGCCAAAACTCTCGTGAGTGCGCGATTCTCACAATGAGAATCCCCATTAAAAGCTGAGATCTCGCTGAAGACAAAGAGACTGTTCCCAGACCTGTAGGTGCTTGGGAAGGGTGAGGGCGATGACGTCAAAGTTGGGCCAACTTTTCTGATGACAAGAGAGAGTTTGGGAGAATGACTGCCCTGAGAGTTCTGCTTTACATACAGACATAATTTAAACGGTTTTAGAAGCTTTAGAGTGTTTTCTATTCAATAATATTTTTTATTTGCATATATTAGCAACTTTTGACAAAAACAATTATGTTTACTATGGGCACGCAATAACTCCAGCGGGGGCAGTAAAACAGCCCTATCCCCAAGAGTTATTAACATATATATTCGACAATATATCCGTCGAGGCATTTGGTTTCTCATAAGAAGCGATTGGAAAAATGGCTACCTCAGTATTTTACGCAAGATTTTCTGCGGGAGACACCATGTGACCACTTGCTATATATGGTCCCTTACAGCCATTCTCCAATGGAAATGCGTAAAAAGTCGTCACAATGCTGTAGACACCTTGGGGAATACGTGGAAAATGTAAGTTCATTCGTAGCCCATTCACAGCCATATAAGGAGTCATTGGCATGAGGCGGTTTTAAAAAATGCGGCACTTCCTGGTTGGATTTGTATCTGGGTTTCGCCTGTAACATCAGTTCTGTGCCACTCACAGACAATATCTTTGCAGTTTTGGAAACGTCAGAGTGTTTTCTTTCCACAGGTGTCAATTATATGCTTAGTCGAGCATCTTTTCGTGACAAAATATCTTGTTTAAAACGGGAACGTTTTTCATCCAAAAATTAAAATAGTGCCCCCTAACACCACTCCGAGTGTTGCTTTAGCAGTATGCTTAGGGTCATTGTCCTGCTGGGAGGTGAACCTCCATCCCAGGCTCAAATCTCTGGAAGACTGAAATAGGTTTCCCTCAAGGACTTCCCTGTATTTAGCACCATCCATCATTTCTTCAATTCTGACCAGTTTCACAGTCCCTGCCGATGAAAAATATACCCACAGCATGATGCTGCCACCACCATGCTTGGATGGTGTTCTCGGGGTGATGAGAGGTATTGGATTTGCACCAGACATAGTGTTTTCCTTGATGGCCAAAAAGCTACATTTGAATCTTATCTGACCAGAGTACCTTCTTCCATATACAGTGGGGCAAAATAGTATTTAGTCAGCCACCAATTGTGCAAGTTCTCCCACTTAAAAAGATGAGATAGGCCTGTAATTTTCATCATAGGTACACTTCAGCTATGACAGACAAAACGAGGAAAAAACATCCAGAAGATCACATTGTAGGAATTTTAATGAATTTATTGTTCAGTGGCAGAACGACAGATTTTTACCTTGCCAGCTTAGGGATTCAATCTTGCAACCTTTCGGTTACTAGTCCAATGCTCTAACCTCTAGGCTACCTAATTAATACCCTCATTGCCTGGTCTGTGAGTTTTGGTGGGTGGCCCTCTCTTGGCAGGTTTGTTGTGGTGCCATATTCTTTCCATTTTTAATACTGGATTTAATGGTGCTTTGTGGGATGTTCAAAGTTTTGGATATTTTTTTATAATCAAACCCTGATCTGTACTTCTCCACAACTTTGGCGCTGACCTGTTTGGCGAGCTCCTTGGTCTTCATGGTGCTGCTTGCTTAGTGTTGCAGACTCTGGGTTCTTTCAGAACAGGTGTATATATACTGAGGTCATGTGACACTTAGATTGCACACAGGTGAACTTTATTTAACTAATTATGTGACTTCTGAAGGTAATTGGTTGCACCAGATCTTATTTAGGGGCTTCATATCAAAGGGGGTGAATACATATACACACACCACTTTTTCGATGTATTTATTTTATTGTCAAGTTTTTTGAAGCAAGTCATTTTTTAAATTTCACTTCACTAATTTGGATTATTTTGTGTATGTCCATTACATGAAATCCAAATAAAATCTATTTCAATTACAGGTTGTAATGCAACAAAATAGAAAATACGCCAAAGGGGAATGAATACTTTTGCAAGGCACTGTATTACAAGAGAGGTATTAGTGAACAAGATAAGTATTAGTAAACAAGAGAGGTATTAGTGAACAAGATAAGTATTAGTAAACAGGAGAGGTATTAGTGAACAAGATAAGTATTAGTAAACAAGAGAGGTATTAGTGAACAAGATAAGTATTAGTAAACAAGCGAGGTATTAGTTAACAAGATAAGTATTAGTAAACAAGAGAGGTATTAGTGAACAAGATAAGTATTAGTAAACAAGAGAGGTATTAGTGAACAAGATAAGTATTAGTAAACAGGAGAGGTATTAGTGAACAAGATAAGTATTAGTAAACAAGAGAGGTATTAGTGAACAAGATAAGTATTAGTAAACAAGCGAGGTATTAGTTAACAAGATAAGTATTAGTAAACAAGAGAGGTATTAGTGAACAAGATAAGTATTAGTAAACAAGCGAGGTATTAGTGAACAAGAGAGATATTAGTAAACAAAATATGTATTAGTAAACACGAGACATATTTGTAAACAAGTAGGGGATTTAGTAAACAATAAATGTTTCATAAAACAAAAGGGGTATTAGTAAACAAGAGAGGTACTAGTAAACAATAGATTTATTGGTAATAAACACCCATTTTCACACACTAAGTTCTTGACTCTCTTCATTGAACACGTTTTCTTAAGCAAGCATTTTGTAAACATGTGTGTAATGTACAGTATGTGCTTTTGCTCGTGCTTCCCCTGGGGATAAATAAATGTCTGAATAGTCCTGAATCTGATGGACAGTGAACGTTCTCCCTGATTGTCCTGGATGACACTGAAAGTATATTATCATGCCTGCTCCAGGCCATTGAGGATCAATGGATTGACACAGCAGATCACTCTGTATTATAGAGAGGGTCAATGGCTCGACACAGCAGATCACTCTGTATTATAGAGAGGGTCAATGGCTCGACACAGCAGATCACTCTGTATTATAGAGAGGGTCAATGGCTCGACACAGCAGATCACTCTGTAATATAGAGGGTCAATGGCTTGACACAGCAGATCACTCTGTATTATAGAGGATCAATGGCTCGACACAGCAGATCACTCTGTAATATAGAGGGTCAATGGCTTGACACAGCAGATCACTCTGTAATATAGAGGGTCAATGGCTTGACACAGCAGATCACTCTGTAATATAGAGGGTCAATGGCTTGACACAGCAGATCACTCTGTAATATAGAGGGTCAATGGCTTGACACAGCAGATCACTCAGTATTTTGGAGAGGAGATAACATTATGATCTGATCAATAGCAAGTTGGTTGCCAAACACTCTGTTTCTGCACCCTGAGTAAACACAAGTGGAGGGCAACACTAAATCTAATGGACCTGTCTGTCGTTCTGACTGCTCTGTCTGGCTGTCTGTTTGTCTAATTCGCTTTCTCTCTCTCCCACTATCTTTTTCTCTCTCTTTCAGCAGGGCGAAGGATCTTCACCTCTTCTCCTTCTCCTCCTTCGCCCGCACATCCATAATGCCATCCTGTCCTCAATTAAGCATTCTTGTCTCACATCTTTCTCAATACATTATTCATATTTGGTATTCCTTTCCATTACATACATGATCCTAGACAGCCAGATATATCACAGCCCTGCTGGGATTGCTAAAGACCTACAGGGTCGTACATCTACAGTGTCAACAACCCTCCAGCTGGAGGAACACACAGATCTACACTAGCTCCTACTTTATGACATCTATCCACACATGACTATTTTCGCCGAGAGAGAGTTCAAGTTGATGGAAAGTGGATATAAAATCCATGTACACAAATAACTAGTGTGCAGTTAATATTGACAAAAAACACACATTTCTTTCCTCAGGGCCATGGGGTGAGACAGGGAAGCAGCTTAAGCCCCACCCTCTTCAACATATATATCAATGAATTGCCAAGGGCACGAGTACAGTCCGCAGCACCCGGCCTCACCCTACTAGAATCTGAAGTCAAATGTCTACTGTTTGCTGATGATCTGGTGCCTATGTCACCAACCAAGGATGGCCTACCAGCAGCACCTACTGTAGATCTTCCACAAAGATACTGTCAGACCTGGGCCCTGAAGGTAAATCTCAGTAAGACAGAAATAATGGTACATGCCACGGCCTAAACATCAGTGCCTCAGGTAACTTCCACAAAACTGTGAACGATCTGAGAGATAAGGCAAGAAGGGCCTTCTACGCCATCAAAAGGAACTGGCTAAACATATCTGAATCAGTTATAGAACCCATTGCCCTTCGTGGTTGTGATGTCTGTGGTCTGCTCACCAACCAAGAGTTCATAAAATGGGACAAACACCAAATTAACTATCAGCATGAAGAATTCTACAAAAATATCCTTTGTGTACAACGTAAAACACCAAATTCATAATTAATTCAGAGCAGAATTAGGCCGATACCCGCTATTTATCAAAATCCACAAAAGAGCCGTTCAATTCTACAACCACCTAAAAGGAAGAAATTCCCAACCCTTCAATAACAAAGCCATGACCTACAGAGAGATGAACCTGGAGCTCTCATCACAAACACAAACAGACCCAATAGAGCCTCAGGACAGCAACACAATTAGCCCCAAACAAATCATGAGAAAACAAAAAGGTAAAATGACTTGACACATTGGAACAAATTTAGCAAAAAACAAAGCAAACTGCGATGTTATTTGCCCCTAAACAGAGAGTACACAGTGGCAGAATACCTGACCACTGTGATTGACCCAATATTAAAAGGAAAGGTTTTACTATGTACAGATTCCGAGAGAATAGTCAATTGGGTGAAATACCACAGTGTGACATCACAGCAGCAAGATGCATGACCTGTTGCCACAAGAAAATGGCAACCAATGAAGAACAAACACTGTTGTAAATACAACCCATATTTATGTTTATTTATTTTATCTTCTGTACTTTAACTATTTGCACATTGTTATAACACTGTACAAAGACATAATATGACATTTGAAATGTCTCTACTATTTTGAACCTTATTTGAGTGTAATATTTACTGTTCACTTGTTATTGTTTATTTCACTTTTGTTTATCTATTTCACATGCTTTGGCAACACAAAACAATGCAAACGCAATGCAAACACAACGCAAACACAATGCAAACACAATGCAAACACAACGCAAACACAACGCAAACACAATGCAAACACAATGCAAAGACAATGCAAACACAACGCAAACACAACACAAAACACAATGCAAACACAATGCAAACACAATGCAAACACAATGCAAACACAACGCAAACACAGAGTGTATTTGGAAAGTATTCAGAACCCTGGACTTTTTCCACATTGTTACATTACATCCTTCATCTAAAATTGATTCAATTGTTTTATTTTCTCATCAATATACTATCATGACGTGGCCCCCTCTCTCACTCTCTCCTACACCCAGGTTCTGTTATCTCAGGTCGTAAATTCCTGGCGGAGACTCTCTCCTCCTTTTCATACAGAGAGAGACCACAGGGTGAACAAAGGATTTCACGTAGCCGAACTCCTAAATCCCCAAAATGGGAAAATGAAACTATGTCTACTTGTGAGAATGTAGGAAGGGTCCGCGGACACTTAAGGGACAGTCATGTTGAGAGTGTTTCATTTGGTGACCTCACGAGGGACAGGAAACACACATAACTATATCTCTGACTGTCTACATTTCTCAATTATCGTGTTTGTGTCTAATTATCGTATAACATGAAAGAGTAGAAATGAAACTATTTGTGAAATGATGTAATATGATGTTAAACCTTTAATGTGAGAGAATTGTATTCCCTTTAAAGTATAACTAAGTCATTGGCCCCAATGAGACATGATCTGGCGTCATGGAACCGCCTTGCTTATTGTTACGAATAAAACTCCCTCCCGAGGAAATCCTCGTCAGACCATGCATACCTCGGTGTAAGTTGGGGTGGCACAGGTTTGAGTATCAAGAATAAGCAAACCCACAGCGTGAGCTGTGATTGGGAATAGTTATCAAATTCCTAACCATAACACATGGAGCATTGGCTACAGGGCTGGAAATGGTTCACCTCTGAGACTATCGATCCCTACAGAATAAGACCAAATCTTAGATATGAATTAATAGTATGCAGCTAGAAATTATGTCAACCTGGGACGAGAATACCGACAACAGCCGAAACATATATTCTAGGAGAACATTTCTGAATGGTACTCTGAAGTATCCATTCTAACCATGAAATATGTTGATCTTCAGGTAAACAGAAAGAGAGAGAGAGAGACTCGGATGAACTCTCCAGCAGACGGACCGGATTCCAACAGAGAAGATCACAACGACACATGGGCGTAAATATATATTGATTGCAATTATTCCCGAATGAGTGAGCGTTCATGTGCAAAGGATTAGCATTTCAATTAAATGAATAATTAATTCATTAATTCATTGTCTTTCCTGCTCTTTCTCAGTCCACACCCCCTTCCCAGTCCACGCCCACTTCCCTTTGTCCACCAAGCCGTCATATTGGCTTAGCCCACTAGGGAATCTTCCCTATCCTTGTTAGTAACCAATAGCTACTGTTTGTTAGTTTATGCATTTCTGTGATTATTCAGTTAGTTAGTAAATAAATGATAAGCCAATTGGTGTATGGATGGTTCATGGTTCGTGCAGATAACCAACAATTCTACGATGTTTGAAATGACACTGACGTAAGTAAGGTATAATTCATTAATAGAAGATTAATTGATCAGATATTAAAATATCTGAAGAGTTATATTCTGAAAATTATAACTTTATAATCTGAAGATTTTCTGTGGTGCCCCAACTTCCTAGTTAATTACATTTATATGATTAGTTTAATCACGTAATAATAATTACAGAGAATTGATTTGATAAAATAACACTCTTTTAATGACAAAGACAAAGACCAAGCAGGTTTGTAATGCAAAGTATAAATGAAAGAAAAACTGAAATAACACATTTACTCTGTACTTTATTGAAGAACCTTTGGCAGCGATCACAGCCTAATGTCTTCTTGGGTGTGACGCTGCAATCTTCGATCACCTGAATTTGGAGAGTTTCTCCCATTCTTCTCTGCAGACCCGCTCAACCTCTGTCAGGTTGGATGGGTAGCATCGCTGCACAGGCTCTGGCTGGGCCACTCAAGGACATTCATAGACTTGTCCCAATGCCACTCCTGCGTTGTCTTGGCTGTGTGCTTAGGGTTGTTTTCCTGTTGTAAGTTTAACCTTCGCCACAGTCTGAGGTCCTGAGTGCTTTGGAGCAGGTTTTCATCAAGGATATCTCTGTACTTATCTCCATTCATCTTTCCCTTGATCCTGACTAGTCTCCCAGTCCCTGCCGCTGAAAACATCCCGACAGCATGATGCTGCCACCACCACACTTCATCCCGTGGGGATGGTGCCAGGTTTCCTCCAGATGTGACGCTTGGCAATCAGGCCAAAGAGTTCAATCTTGGTTTCGTCAGAGCAGAGAATCTTGTTTTGTCATGGTCTGAGAGTCCTTTAGGTCTCTTTTGGCAAACTCCGAGTGGGCTGTCATGTGCCTTTTACTGGGGAGTGGCTTCCGTCTGGCCACTCTACCACGTATGCCTGATTGGTGGAGTGCTGCAGAGATGGTTGTCCTTCTGGAAGGTTCTTCCATCTCCACAGAGGAACTCTAGAGCTTTGTCAGAGTGACCATCCTCGGTCACCTCCCTGACCAAAACCTTTCTCCCCCTTATGGACTCTTCCTATAGCTGGCTCAATTTGGCCAGCTGGCCAGCTCTAGGAAGAGTCTTGGTGGTTCCAAACTTCTTCAATTTAAGAATGATGTAGGCCACTGTGTTCTTGGTGACCTTCAATGCTGCAGAAATGTGTTGGTACCCTACCCCAGATATGTGCCTCGACACAATCCTGTCTCGGAGCTCCACAGACAATTTCTTCAACCTCATGGCTTGGTTTTTGCTCTGACATGCACTGTCAACTGTGCGACCTTAACAAGAGAGCTGTGTGCCTTTCCAAATCAAGTGGCGTAAAGGTGCAACGTCTCCTGAAGGTTCGACCTCGGGGCAGGGGATTCCAGTACCCGGTTGACTTGGAGGTTTATGGCCCAGAGGAGAGGTGCTGGGTCTCGGCTAGGGACATCCTGGTCCCAGGCCTCATCTCTTGAGTTCCAACGCCAGCACCCTGCTCAACCAGGTATGCGCCCAGGTAGGACACCAGGTGGTGTCCTTAGAGAGGGGGGTTCTGTCACTCCCTGATCTGTTTCACTTTTGCTTGTCTCCACCCCCTCCAAGTTTCACTCATCTTCCCCATTATTCCAAGGGTACTTATACCTGTGTTTTCTGTCTGTCTGTGCCAGTTTGTTTTGTTCATTCAAACCTACCATCGTTTTCCCTTCCTCCTGTCTTTGCTAAATCATGTTTTGTAGTTTCCCTGGTTTTGACCATTCCTGCCTGCCCTGAGCCTGCCCAGCCTGCCCTGAGCCTGCCTGCCGGCCTGTACCTTTGCCTCTACTCTTGATTACTAACCTCTGACTTACCTGACCCTGAGCCCGCCTGCTGTTCCTTTCACCCTTGCTGGATTATTGACCCCTGCCTGCCTTGACCTGTCGTTTCCCATTTAAAGAATAAACTTTTGTTTCTTAAACTTTGTCTGCACCCGATCATTGCTGAAACGTGATACTCTGCTACATCGAAGTGGTGAAAGTGCCAAACTTTCAAATCAAATCTACACACAGTATATTGTTTCGTGTACTTCTGAAAGCGACTCCAAAATCAGCCATCACGAAAGCATTGTGATTGAAACATACAAGAGCAAAATAAACGTTCTGCTATCTCTATCCTCTTTTCTCTTCAAAGAAGCTCTGGTTCATTAGACACGAATCTCTCTCTGCGTTGGATAATTGTGGTCAGTTCCTCAGTTATACCGCTGCGGCTTCTGATGAGGAAAATTTATATTTTTCTCAGTAAGACATGAAAAGACATGTCAAACCAAGGTCAAGTAAATAACCTGAAGTAGCATTTATCTTAATTATGATAATTTGTAGCTCTCATACCTCTGGGAATAACCCCCGGTTCTAACTTATTCTGATTTTGTAAAGAAATGTTTTTTGCCAAAAAACATTTAGAGTTGTCAGTGCAGTGAGGCAAGGACATATTGTGAGCTAAAATACTTTGGTCTGACCTTTAAAATGGTCATAATTTCAAGTCAAGCACATGAAAGAGGTACTTCCCTCCCTCTCTTGCTCTCGCTCGCTCTCTTGCTGTAGCTCTCTCGCTCTCTCTCTCGCGCTCTCACTCTCGAGCTCTCCCTCTCTCTTTTGCTCTCTTAATCATCAATAAGGGTTGTATTTACAATGGTGTTCGTTCACTAGTTGTCCTTTTCTTGTGGCAACAGGTTAAAAAACGTGCTGCTGTGATGGCACACTGTGGCACTTCACCCGGTAGATATGGGAGTTTCTCAAAAGTGGGTTTGTTTTGGAATTCTTTGTGGATCTTGGTAATCTGGAAAATCTGGGAAATGTGTGCCACTAATATGGTCATACATTTGTTAGGAAGTGCAGCTCAGTTTCCACCTCATTTTGTGGGCAGTGTGCGCATAACCTGCTTTCTATTGAGAGCCAGGTCTGCTTACGGCGTCATTTCTCAATAGCAAGGTTTATGCTCACTGAGTCTGTACATAGTCAAAGCTTTTCTTAATTTTGTGTCAGTCACAGTGGTCAGGTATTCTGCCACTGTGTACTCTCTGCTTAGGGCCAAATTGCATTCTAATTTGCTCTGTTTTTTTTTGTTAATTACTTGATACATTGGAAATATATATATATTTTTTTCTCATGATTTGGTTGGGTCTAATTGTGTTGCTGTGCTCAGTGGGGTCTGTTTGTGTTTGTGAAGAGAGCCCCAGGACCAGCTTGCTTAGGGGACTCTTCTTCAGGTTCATCTCTCTGTATGTGTTGGCTTTGTTATGGAAGGTTTGGGAATTGCTTCCTTTTTGGTGGTTGTAGAATTTACCGTCTCTTTCGTGGATTTTGATAATTAGCAGGTATCGGCCTAATTCTGCTCTGCATGCATTATTTGGTGTTTTACACATTGACATAGAAACTGAATTGAAAAGCTACATGTGGGTACCAGCAATGTTCAACAGTATGATGTGATATCTCAACCTACATGATCTATTGTCCTCTCCATGGTGTGCTTTGTAATAAATAATGTGTACTAATAATACATAATAACCGTGAAGGGAATATGCTACGGATATTACTGACTAGGTGGGTCCAGCCCTGAATGCTGATTGGTTAAAACAGCATTCCAGCCGGTGTCTATTCCGCAAGTTACCACCGGCTAAATCTATGACGTTAAAATGCCTATTTACTCTGTTCCGTCTGACTGAGCAATCCACTGTCTCATCAGCCCAGCCAGGCAATTTATAAACATGATCTCCACTATTTATTAGATAGGGAGAGCTACAGCCAGGTCAGCCGTGATACAAGTCAGTATTCAAAGTCCATCCATGTCTGAGGATGTCGGGAGATGACCTGGAAACCAGCCACTAGGGGCAACAGTGAACACTGTTTTCTTCAAGTAGGTTTAGTTTTTTCTAGGGCGCTGTGGACAATGTCGTGTCCTTGGCTATGCCGGATTAAGTGATATGACATGCTATTCTATGAAATAATTTCTACGTAATATTGATGGAGCTAATCATGTAAATGTAATTAACTAGAGAGTCGGGGCACCACAAAATAATATTTATAGAGTTGTTATCTTCCGAATAAACTCTTAAAGACCTAGTAATATTTTACATCAATAGCAGTCAATATTAATTGTCATCTTAATTCAGTCCCATCTGAAAGTTGTAAATTCTTGGTTATCTGCACAAACCCTGGCTAACAAGTTGAATCAGAAATGCAAAATTGGGTTTAATCATTTATTTACTAAACACCTAACTAATCACACAGAATTACACATACACATAATTAAATCATAACTTGATTACAAATTATGTCCCAAGCGGGAGGAACAGATATGACAGCTTGGTACACAAAAGAAAAAGGGACTGGGTTTGAGTGAAAGAGCGGGAAGACTGAGGAACAAAGGGCGAAGCTGTGCTATCGTAAATACAGTATTTTATGCATTCTAAATTACCGCCCATTTTGGAAAAGGAAGATGCAATAAATATTTACTCTGAACTGAGCTTCGGTAGGTTGGTGGTAGATGGAAGTTGCCCAACCGAGTCCTTTGAGGAATGTCTCTGGTTGTCAATTGGATACGTTGTAGTAACGTCGTTTTGTGGTAGACGGAATACTCTGTCTGTTCCTTCCTAACCCTCGTTTGCAGCGGCTGTTGCTAACTCAACGGCTAGGAGGTATCACTTCTGTAGTGAATAAGAGTTCAAAGTTCATACCATTCGTTCTGTAGTTATTACCTGAACCATTATTATCTGACATAGGACCTTCGTCCTCACATCTTCGGAACAGGAGGTTATATTGTCGTCAAGGCTTTATATAGGAAGGGAGAGGAGGGCGTGTTTGAAAAGTTTTATAGCCCATGTCCCTTCACAGGGGCGGGCCACTGATTGAGCAGGGCCCCATCTTGTGAAAACCCAAGTCTCACATTTTAGGAGCTAAAATCACATTTCATCCCATCACGAAACATTTCATATGCAAACATTTAAATTGAACAACAATTCCATGTGAATCCGGTAACTCCGATGTGTAGACTTTCCACTGTAGAGTTTATGTCATGTTATCATTGATGAGAATGTCTCAGATGACAACTGAACTGACATCATATTCATTAAGTACCACCGCATATGTTCCATTGGTTGGATTACCAGAATATAGTTAATTTCCCCCCACCTTCTGATGTTCCCAGAATCTCTTTGTTAACCAAGGGTTTTGCAAATGTAACATCAGTAGGGTAGAGAGAGGAAAAAGGGGGAAGAGGTATTTATGACTGACGTAAACTTACCCCCAGACCAACGTCATGACAACAGTGATAGTGGATGGGCGTAAGTATCTGCCTCTGATTCTGAAGGTTGCAAGTTTGAATCCAGCGATATACAGTTGTTTTTTACATGTTTATTTTAAGCCTATACCAAACCTAAACCCTTACCATAAATAACCATTTGGAGTTATTGCCCAACCATTCAAGAAACATGGATGAATGTCTAATTCTGATGTGAGACTGTGACAGCTAGTTGGCTTTACCTGGCTAGATGAGGCATCCTTACATTTGTTCAAAGTCATAGTGCTCTGTCATACATCAACACAAGGTGTACTCTAAAAGATGACAGGTCATGTGGAGAGTAAAATGTGTGTGTGTGTGTTTGTGTGTGTGTGTGAGATCAGACTAGAACTGGAGAACCTGAGATAGAGTTAGGAGTGTACAGTACCATACACATCAGACTAGAACTGGAGAACCTGAGGTGGAGTTAGGACTGTATAGTACCATACACATCAGACTAGAACTGGAGAACCTTAGATAGAGTTAGGAGTGTATAGTACCATACACATCAGACTAGGACTGAAACGACTTTACCCTGTACACTGCGGCCGTTTCCCATGTCCATGGTACAGATGCTATTTAAAGCCGAGAACACTGGGCTGGAGTGGTAATACGTTCCACTTGGCTAGAGAGGCAATGGCCACGTTGAAGAATGAAAGAAAGATGGCATTTACGTAATTATGATAATTATGTTTGAAGAGGGCTGACGGGGAGGCCAGAGAGATGGAAAGGGAGAGAGGGATGTATAGAAAGAGGGAAAGAGAGAGAGAGAACAGGGTATGGTTCAGGAACACTCTACATGCCAAATGGTAATCAGCTGAACATGAACAGCTGAAGAAGATGCTTGAGTGAAGTAAATGGAATTGATTGTGCTTATCTCTGCGTAACGCTTTATGAATTCATGTTTAGAAGATTATCCAGACAGAAAGCACAATTTAATATTATATATGGGCTCACGTATACAATCTCAGAATTTCACTTTTTGGTAGAGAAACAGGAAAGTAAGAAGTAACACAAAGCAAAGTAACACAAAGCACACAGACGAGAGGGGGAGAGAGAGAGGGGGGGGGGGAGGGGGAGAGAGAGGGGGAGAGAGTAACACAAAGCACAAAGTCGAGAGGGGAGAGAGAGAGAGAGAGGGGAGAGGGAGAGGAGAGAGAGAGAGAGAGAGAGAGAGAGAGAGAGAGAGAGAGAGAGAGAGAGAGAGAGAGAGAGAGAGAGAGAGAGAGAGAGCCCAGAGGGAGACAGAGAGATAGACGGGTAGAGAGAAGGAAGGGAGAGGGGGAGAGTAACACAAAGCACACAGGTGAGAGGGGATAGAGAGAGAGAGAGAGAGAGAGAGAGAGAGAGAGAGAGAGAGAGAGAGAGAGAGAGAGAGAGAGAGAGAGAGAGAGAGAGAGAGAGAGAGAGAGAGAGAAGGAGAGAGAGAGAGAGAAAGATCAGATGACAGAGGGGAGAGAGAGAGAGATAATGAACAGCTATTCTAAAGGAGCATGGGACAGAACTGGAAGGGGATTTAAAGAGATAAGACAGACAGGAAGGAAGGGTGATTAGTAACCGTAGCTATGCCACTACAAGGTGATTAGTAACCGTAACTATATGCCACAGCAAGGTGATTAGTAACAGTAGCTATGCCACAGCAAGGTGATTAGTAACCGTAGCTATGCCACAGCAAGGTGATTAGTAACAGTAGCTATGCCACAACAAGGTGATTAGTAACCGTAGCTATGCCACAGCAAGGTGATTAGTAACCGTAGCTATGCCACAGCAAGGTGATTAGTAACAGTATATCAGCCCAGGGAGATGAAAAGAGACCGCCACTGTCATATCTGTGTCCCAAATGGCACCATATTCCCTATATAGGGCACACATTTTGCCCAGAGCCCGTTGTAGTACACTACATAGGGAACAGGGTGCCATTTGGGATGCACATAAGTGACCGTGGGAATAATGAGCTACCCAGAAGATGTCTTGATGAGGCTCCTACTTCACTGTGTGGACTGTTACATTATTTCCTGCTTTATGGGACAGGAGAGAGATAGGGTTAACATATATACACACAGCCATGAGAGCACTCACACACAGGCACTCATGAAGACATGTACTAACACAGGCACACACACGCGCACGCACACACACACACACTTATGCACGCACGCACGCACGCACACACACACACACTTATGCACACACACACACACACACACACACACACACACACACACACACACACACACACACACACACACACACACACACACACACACACACACACACACACACACACACACACACACACACACACACACACACACACACACACACACACACACACACACACACACTCCCGTTCAGTCTGTACTCAGTGTAGCAGATGGGAGGACTTGAACTAAGAGGGAAAGGTGCAGGGTCTGCGCTGTCCTCTATGAGAGGGACAAATGCGACAAGACTGTGTTGTAACTCCGGTTCTATGAGAGAAGTGGAGCCCCATAGGGGCCAGTATCCTGAATTTCGGATGACTGACGTGCCAAAAGTAAACTGCCTGTTACTCAGGCCCAGAAGCTAGGATATTCATATAATTGGTAACATTGGATAGAAAACACTCTGAAGTTTCTATGGCTGTTAAAATAATGTCTCCGAGTATAACATTCCTGATATGGCAGGAAAAAAAACCCAAGAGAATCGATCTGGATAATATTTTTTTTTTGACCACAGGCCATTTCAATGCAAGCCTTTGGGATTTTCAAAAGAATACCTTCCAGATTGCAGTTCCTTTGCAGGCTTCCACTAGATTTCAACAGTCATTAGACTGTTTAGACTGTTTTGGGTTTCAGGCTTGTGTTTTGAAAAACAAATGAGTAGTTGTAGTTTTTCCAAGGTGTCTCTCATTAGGAAAGTAGTCTTGTTGCGGGTGTGAATGAGGTCTCTTCATTGTTATTTATCTTCCCTATTGAACATACTATTCCCCCGCCTTAAATTGTATCATTTATTTAGATATTAAAGTACCCGAAAATTAATTAGAAACATTGTTTGACTTCTTTGGACAAGCTTTACTGGTAACTTTTTGGATTCGTTTGTATGCATGTTGAACGAGTGGATTACTGAATCAAGCACGCCAACTAAACAGACATTTTTGGGATATAAAGAAGGACTTTATCGAACAAAATGACCATTTGTTATGTAGCTGGGACCCTTGAGATTTCAAAAGACGGAGATCTTCAAAGGTAAATGATTTATTTCATTGCTATTTGTGATTTTGTGACGCCTGTGCTGGTTTGGAAAAGTATTTTGGTGTGGGGCACTGTCCTCAGATAATAGCATGGTGTGCTTTGGCCATCAGGGAGGATGATTGAGGGAAAGTGCCCATTTATATAGGGACCCCTGTGCTCCCATTGGCACCAGGTGTGTGCATGATTTTATGTCAGGCTATTTGCTGCCTAGGCATGTGACATGCTGACCAAACCACACACGCGCAGATTGATTTTGTTCACCCACACCAGATGCGATCAGGACACAAAAGTTAAAATATCAAAACAAACTCTTAACCAATTATATTAATTTTGGGACAGGTCAAAAGGCGTTAAACATTTATGGCAATTTAGCTAGCTAGCTTGCTGTTGTTAGCTCATTTGTCCTGAGATATTAACATTGGGTCATTATTTCACCTGAAATGCACAAGGTCCTCTACTCTGGCAATTAATCCACAGATAAAAAGGTAAACTGAATTTGTTTCTCATCATCTCTCCTACTTACTTCAGGTTTCTTTTTCTTATTTGGACTTTATATGGGCGGTTGGCAACCAACTTTACGGTGCATTACTGTGAGTGTGGACCTCAGTTCACCTTTCATTCACCCACATGGATATATGCCAATAAAAAACAATGAGGAGATAGGAGAGGAAGGACTTGCAACACGTTGAGTGTCACAAATTGAACCAAGTTGTATTGTAACGCCTGGCCACGCAGACGCTCGCTAACGCCTGCGACCAGTGGGTGCAATGATTGAATAACATGTATGTGTACATTTATTTTGCAATGCCAGCGGAAGCAGGCACTTCCTCTCAGAATTTTAGCATATGAATACTTGGGCAACTGTTTTTTTTATATTTTACTCTCTCGCTATCTCTCTCTTTCTCTCTCTCTCTCTCTCTCTCTCTCTCTCTCTCTCTCTCTCTCTCTCTCTCTCTCTCTCTCTCTCTCTCTCTCTCTCTCTCTCTCTGTCTCTCTCTCTCTTTGTCTTTCTCTCTCTTCCAGTTTCCAGTCTGAGGCAATTTTGTCGACAGGCCTCTCAGTGACTCTGACGGTAAGAGGTGGCATAATAGAAAAGAACAGATTGACATCTCGTCCTCTCGTTCTCCTGAATACCCACTGCCTCACAGGAAAAAATAGAGGTTTTTTAAAACTAACTGTCTCAAGTGTCCCTGTTGGGAAGTAGTGTGTGACCTTTAATTTTGTGTCGGTGTGTTTGAGTGTGATCACATGCATTTGTATGTGTGTGTGTGTGTGTGTGTGTGTGTGTGTGTGTGTGTGTGTGTGTGTGTGTGTGTGTGTGTGTGTGTGTGTGTGTGTGTGTGTGTGTGTGTGTGTGTGTGTGTGTGTGTGTGTGTGTGTGTGTGTGTGTGTGTGTGTGTGTGTGTGTGTGTGTGTGTGTGTGTGAAGTGTTTTATATCATGATACAGAACACACCTCCAGTACCGTGCTATACTTTAGACAAAAACAAATCAGATTGTATTTGTCACATAGCGCCGAATACAACACTTGTTGACCTTACAGTGAAATGCTTACTTACAAGCCCTTAACCTACAATGCTGTTTTAAGAAAATACCCCCAAAAGTACGAGAGAAGAGGCATTGGTGTCAGGGTAGTAGAGGTAATATGTACATGTAGTGACTACGCATTGATAATAGCAGAGAGTAGCTGCAGCATAGAAGGGGGGGGGGCAATGCAAATAGTCTGTATAGCCATGTGATCAGATGCTCACGAGTCTTATGGCTTGGGAGTAGAAGCTACTTAGGAGCCTCTTGGACCTAGACTTCGCGCTCCGGTATCGATTGCCGTGCGGTAGGAGAGAGAACAGTAATACTCATGTCTGACCCATAGTACTCATGTCTGTAGCCATAAAAGTGGCTGGAGTCTGACAATTTTTAGGGCCATCCTCTGACACCGCCTGGTATAGAGGTCCTGGATGGCAGGAAGCTTGGCCCCAGTGATGTACTGGGCTGTACGCTCTACCCTCTGTACTGTGGTCAGAGGCCGAGCAGTTGTCATGCCAGGCGGTGATACAACTCGTCAGGATGTTCTCAATGGTGCAGCTGTAGAACCCTTAGAGGATCTGAGGACCCATGCCAAATCTTTTCAGTCTCCTGAGGGGGAATAGGTTTTGTTGCGCCCTCTTCATGACTGTCTTGGTGTGCTTGGACCATGTTAGTTGGTTGGTGATGTGGACACCAAGGAACTTGAAGCTCGCATCCTGCTTCACTACAGCCCCGTCCATGAGAATGGGGGCGTGGTCGGTCCTCCTTTTCCTGTGGTCCACAATCATCTCCTTTGTCTTTATCACGTTGAGGGAGAGGTTATTGTCCTTGCACCACACGGTCAGGTCTCTGACCTCCCTATAGGCTGTCTCGTCATTGTCAGTGATCAGGCCTATACCACTGTTGTGTCGTCTGCAAACTTAATGATGGCGTTGGAGTCATGCCTGGCTGTGCAGTCATGAGTGAACAGGGTGTACAGGAGGGGACTGAGCACACAACCCTGAGCGGCCCCCGTGTTGAGGATCAGTGTGGCGGATGTGTTGTTACCTACCCTTACCACCTGGGGGCGGCCCGTCAGGAAGTCCAGGATTCAGTTGCAGAGGGAGGTGTCCCAGGGTCCTTAGCTTAGTGATGAGCTTTGAGGGCACTATGGTGTAGAACACTGAGTTATAGTCAATGAATAGCATTCTCACATAGGTGTTCCTTTTGTCCAGGTGTGCAATGGCAGTGTGGTGTGCAATAGAGATTGCATCATCTGTGGATCTGTTGTTGCGGTATCCAAATTGGAGTGGGTCTAAGGGTTTCTGGGATAATGGTGTTGATGTGAGCCATTTCAATGTGAGCCTTTCAAAGCATTTCATGGCTACAGACATGAGTACTATGGGTCGGTAGTCATTTAGGCAGTTTACCAGGCTCAATTGTGGTCTGCTTAAAACATGTTGGTATTACAGACTCGGACAGGGAGAGGTTAAAAATGTCAGTGAAGACACTTGCCAGTTGGACAGTGCATGCTCGGAGTACACGTCCTGGTAATCCACCTGGCCCTGCGGCCTTGTGAATGTTGACCTGTTTAAAGGTCTTACTCACGGCTGCGGAGAGCGTGATCACACAATCGTCCAGAACAGCTGATGCTCTCATGCATGTTTCAGTGTTACTTGCCTCGAAGTGAACATACCATTTATTTAGCTCGTCTGATAGGCTCGTGTCATTTGGCATCTCTTGGATGCACTTCCCTTTGTAGTCTGTAATAGTTTGCAGACCCTGCCACATCCAACGAGTAACGGAGCCGGTGTAGTACGATTCGATCTTAGTCCTGTATTGGCGCTTTGCCTGTTTGATGGTTCGTCGTAGGGCATAGCGGGATTTATAAAGGACACCAATAATAAGAAGAGACTTGCTTGGACCAAGAAATACGAGCAATGGACATTAGACCGGTGGAAATTTGTCCTTTGGTCTGGAGTCCAAATTGGACATTTTTGGTTCCAACCGCCTTGTCTTTGTGCGATTCGGTGTAGGTGAACGGATGATCTCTGCATGTGTATTTCCCACCATAAAGCATGGAGGAGGAGGTGATATGGCTGCCACAGCATTCTGCAGTGATACGTCATCCCATCTGGTTTGGGCTCAGTGGGACTATCATTTGTTTATCAACAGGACAATGACCAGACACACCTCCAGGCTGTGTAAGGGCTATTTTACCATGAAGGGGAGTGATGGAGTGCTGCATCAAATGACCTGGCCTCCACAATCGCCCGACCTCAACCCAATTGAGATGGTTTGGGATGAGTTTGACACCAGAGTGAAGGAAAAGCAGCCAACAAGTGCTCAGCATATGTGGGAACTCCTTCAAGACTGTTGGAAAAGCATTCCAGGTGACGCTGGTTGAGAGAATGCCTAGAGTGTGCAAATCTGTCATCAAGGCAAAGGGTGGCTGGCTTTGAAGAATCTCAAATATAGGGCTCAAAACAGATGGGGCAAAGATCAAAGGACAGGTGAGTCAAATAATAAGACGTTCCACGGGATGCTGCCGTTATTGCTTTCACGTATCCTGCCTTTAGATCCCACTTAAATAGAAACACTATTGAGACCCACCAACGGTTCTGGAATATGATAGAGTCAGACGCCGGCATTCTCATCCAAGTGTCTCTCTCTGAAAATGTGGAGGATGTCAGACAGTTTGAAAGTCTAGAAAGCATATATTTATCTCTTTCATATGTTTATTATAATACATGTCATTTAGCAGCCACTTAAAAAAAAAAAATATCCAAAGAGACTTACAGTCATCCATTTTTTATGAATACATTTTCGCAGGAATCGAAACCACTGTCTCGGCGTTGAGCTACAACTGAGCTACATTTTTGCCAACCCGTTTCCCCTCAGAACAGCCTCAATTCGTCAGGTCATGGACTCTATAAGGTGTTGAGAGCGTTCCACAGGGATACTGACCCATTTTGACTCCAAACATTCCCAAAGTTGTGTCGACTTGTCAGGATGTGCTTTCAGTGGTGGGACATTCCTGATACACACAGGAAACTGCCGAGAGGGAAAATCCAGCAGTGTTGAAGTTTTTGACACAAAAACATTGTGCGCCTGGCACCTCCTACCATAACCCTGTTCAAAGGCAATTAAATAGGGTTGTCTGGCCCGTTCAGCCTCTGAATGGCACACACACAATACATGTCACAATTGTCTCAATGCTCAAACATCCTTCTTTAAACCTGTCTTCGTCCCTTCATCTACACTGATTGAAGTGGATTTAATAAGTGACATCGATAAAGGATCATATCTTTCACCTGGATTCACCTGGTCAGTCTATGTCATGGAAAGAGATCTTTGTGTTTTGTTCACTCAGTATATATTAATGGAGATAAGCTTACACATCCCAGTTTGTAAACCACATTTTCATTTTCAGTATGAAGTGAGTTATTAGCAACTTTTCCACATTCCACTGATGTTTGGGAAGTGGCATGTCTATCCCGTCTTGGAGGGTATTACTGAAACACTGTGTGCAAATATTACCTACCGACGTTTTAACCCATTGTGTTACATCTAAAGTGTGAAGTAGACAAACCCAGTCTCTACCAAACACAAACACACACATGCCACAGCATGTTCATTGAGTGAGAAGTAATACCTTCACTGCTGTGTCTCCCAGTCTACGGCTTTAAATGGTGCGCCGTGGTGGTGCTGAGGAGAGGAGAGACCAGGAGAGGGCGGGCTGTGTGTGAACATCCCGTGACCGGCAGCCAGTCTCACCGAGCCAGCGCGCCGCTCTTGTGATGCACTGTGGCGGAGACCGACAGGAGAGGAACGGCGGAACGAACATCCAGGTATAGCCCCAGTTTAACGGCTTTTACAGTGTCTGAAGTCTCGCTCTCATCGGCCTGGTTTTTGTTCAGTCTATTCTGCATTTTACCGAACCCGGATTTAAACGTTATCGGAGTTTATTGTCGGATTGTTTTTGGATATTATCTCATAACTAAGGTCAGTGGTGCTCTCTATTCGAATGCCAAAGGGCTCTTGACAATACTAACGAAGCATTACAAATAGTTCTAATCGTTCGTTAGGAACGAATAGACTAATATTTGGGTTGGAATGGGGATGTGTGGTTAACATTTTCAACATGCTTGTAGTTTCGGCTGTTGACAGTCTACTGAAAGTTGGACGTTGAGAAAGTCGGCATGTTGTCAAATCTACCGATTCAAAAGTAGGTACTGCAATAGGCTATATTATCAATCGACCCGAAACACAAGACTATGAATGACATCGACGCTAAAGCGAATAAGGTCGCTACCTCCTGCAGGGTGGCTTATGGGTATGAAGTGGGGAATTCCGGTCATATCGGCTTGCTCCCCATTCCGCGTTCAAGAAGTCCAGTGTGACAAGCATGGACAAGCCACCAGGACGGATCGAATTATGATCACATCGCTCAGCTCGTGGCCACTGGCACTTTCCGGTCCTATATGCAATATTAATAATCTAAAAAATGTATCTTTATCAAAAAACAGAGCGTTAGGGCATTATAAAGGGTATAAGCGACGCTAAATTAACGTTTGCTTTCTACAACTCTCGTTCTCACCTTCAAAGTAGTATGGAAAAATTGATACGCGTGTCAGTGTCTTACGGGTGTCAGTGTTTTACAGCTGTCAGCGTGCACCGGGTAAAATGTCAATGACGGTTCAGAGTAAACACAGCCATTCTACGCATAACCGGTTTGGTTGGCATAACAACACATATATCCATGAAACTAAGTTTAGGAATATTTATTCTGGTTTGATAGTGTAAGCTAAAAACAGACATGAAATGCTGCTTTAACATTTGATATGGGGACATGCATAGCCCTTCCAATGATAGCCCTTCCAATGATAGCCCTTCCAATGATAGCCCTTCCAATGATAGCCCTTCCAATGATAGCCCTTCGCTGCAGACACCTTGTTGGAGACTAGACATTTGGTATTCACACTTTTCCATCTAAAATCGTATTCCTTTCATGCCCATTTTAACGAAATAGACTCATTTAGAAAATATCTACGAGAAGAACGCGTTGTCTCCATATCGACATTTTTTTTTACAGACATAGTTGTTCATTTGTAGCTATTACATATGATAAAACATGACATACAACCTGAAACAATGATATAAATACGTTAGAGTAAAATATTTATTGTCACGTGAGTCTGTAGTTGGAGTGTAAAAATAACGCAGGAAAATTATTTTTTGGCGTGGTTGAATTCTTTCGGCATGAATTCCAAAATCAGCTGGTGAGCTCTGCGGAGCATTGAGGGATGGTGTTTTCGGAGTGCTGGTGAGCTCTGCGGAGCATTGAGGGATGGTTTTTTCGTAGTGCTGGTGAGCTGGTGAGCTACAGTACGTTTCGTATGACATTTATGAGCATGCTGGTGTTTTTTTGTCAGGTGGATTTTGATATAATCAATGTCTAACAGTTTTTATATATACATATATTTTTTTAAAGAGTAAACGAATTATCACTAGTCATATAAGATGGGTCTACTCTCTGCATGTTTTATGTTACGTCATGCATTTACTTATTATTATTATTATTATTATTTTTTTACATCGTTTCGTGTTTTAAATCATAAATAGGAAGATATGTGGCCCAATGTGTAAAAATGTTTCGATAAATGCCTGTAATAATAATAATAATAATGTAAGATATCAAAACATTTTGGTTAAAATTGTCACATTTTAAACCTAACGTTTTTTTTCCAATAAAGGTTTGCTCAGCACCTTCACCAGACATGGTAAAATAAAACACTGCAATTTGACAGCAAAAGGGGCGACGTGTGTAGTTTATCATTGTGCCACACATTCAATGTGTCGGATTTACAGTGTTAATAGGCTTAGTGAATACATCAGAATGCAGGGAAACTCCTAATCAGGTTTTTTCAACGTACAGACATATGACTTAGAAATGGACGTGACCCCTATGAAACGTCTCTCTCACACGGCAAGGCCTAAAAGCTAGCAGCTATGCTCTCCATTAGAATAATCCTTTGAAATACAGATAACTGATTCTAGCTATGTATAATTTATTTGGTACATTTTCAAATTATTTTCAAATCATGATTCATAATTTGAAAAATATAGATATATATTTCATCCAGCTGTTTCTTTTTTCTCTCACAAAATACATCATATTTTGTTTGAAACGGTAATGTTTTTCATGGATATTATTCCACTAATATTAGGCCTAAATGCCTGCAAAAATAAAATATTATAGCCCAATATACAACGAAAACGTTTTGTTATTCAATCATTTCAAGAAAATAAATAGACCCTATTCGAGTAGAAAATGTCAATGAAATGTCTGAGTGGTTTTTGCGGTCGTGTAAACCATACTGATTCTCTGCCCTGGTTATCTGTGGTGGTGGGAGTTAGCGGTAGTGGCTGCAGGGCGCACGGCTGGGGTTGGTGCGAGGTACAATTTGGCTGTCCTGCTTTCTGGGCTCTAGTTGGCAAACGATTAAGTCCTCTGACAAATCAACCGAACACGGCCACAGGGTTCTCAATGTAACGTTAATCCGTATGGGCGGGAGAGGGAACACAATATTTCTCACATAATACTACTCGCAATATTACTGAGGATGCTCTTTAAAAAATATATGTAATTTCTATATGGATTAAAAAAACACAATTGTTTTGATGTTCTTTTTATTTTCGGATGATTATAAAATACTTTCGGCAGATACAAAAAAACTGTTAGCCTATTATATTGTTTTTATTGAGGACGTCACAATCACACGAATTTTTAATCCAGATCAAAGCAACAACAACTACAAAAAACAAAAAACATGTAAAGGCGTGATTAAAGATACAGGGGGGAATTATCTCTGTTTTTATCAATTCGGTCATGAAGAACCAACGAGGTCCAGTAAATGGCTCACAGTAATTGTATGTTTCTGAGAAAGGTG
The DNA here is from genome assembly GCF_021184085.1 of Oncorhynchus gorbuscha. Lineage (NCBI taxonomy): Eukaryota > Metazoa > Chordata > Actinopteri > Salmoniformes > Salmonidae > Oncorhynchus > Oncorhynchus gorbuscha. The sequence goes on along the minus strand of NC_060182.1, from coordinate 91,512,733 downwards.
CTGCAATTTACTCTGACTGACCCCGTATGGGCCCGTGTGGTGAGAATGTGTTTGTGTGTATGTACGCGAGCGTGCGTGCGTGCGTATTGACGCGTGTGCGTGTGCGTGTGTAAAAACTGTGCACACACACCCACAAGGACAGATTACACATGGGTGTCCAATGACAGAATCAAAATTCAGGGTGAAAGAGATGAACCTATAATAAATAGAAAGCATCAGTAATAAAGCAAACACATACACCTACATATCAAACAAACATAATAATAATAACACAATATCCATTTATAATAATTACATTTTTTAGTTCTACTGATGTGAAATGAAAGATATGTGTATTAGACACTAGGGGGTACAAAACATCAAAATCCACTTCAATCAGTGTAGATGAAGGGGAGGAGACAGGGTTAAAAAATCATTTGAAACCCTCGAGACAATTGAGACGTGGATTGTGTATGTGTGCCATTCAGAGAGTGAATGGTCAGAGACAACATATTGAAGTGCCTTTGAACAGGGTTATGGTAGTAGGTGCCGGGCACGCTGGGTTTTTTGTATGTCAAGAACTGCAACGCTCCTGGGGTTTTCAAGCTCAACAGTTTCCAGTGTGTATCAGGAATTGTCCACAACCCAAAGGACATCCAGCCAACTTGACACAACTGTGGGATTGGAGTCAACATGAGCCAGCACCTCGTAGAGTCCATGGCCTGAAGGAATTGAACATATTCTGATGGCAAAAAGAGGTGGGGTGCAACTCAATATTTGGAAGGTGTACTACATTTACATTTAAGTCATTTAGCAGACGCTCTTATCCAGAGCGACTTACAAATACTACATGTTTTGTAGGGAGTATACTGAGTCTATCCCCAGACGTTGCTACGGAGTATACTGAGTCTATCCCCAGACGTTGCTACGAAGTATAATGAGTCTATCCCCAGACGTTGTGACGGAGTATACTGAGTCTATCCCCAGACATTGCTACGGAGTATACTGAGTCTATCCCCAGACATTGTGATGGAGTATACTGAGTCTATCCCTAGACGTTGCTACGGAGTATACTGGGTCTATCCCCAGACGTTGCTACGGTGGGATGTAATTCAAGAGCAGGGTTATGAAATGATTAGATATATTAGCAGCATTATTTTTATGACTGTGTATTTACGTAGACAGGCATTAGTTGTAACAGTATGTTTGTGTAGCAGATATGGCTTATTGCTGGTAACTGTGTGTGTGTGTGTGTGTGTGTGTGTGTGTGTGTGTGTGTGTGTGTGTGTGTGTGTGTGTGTGTGTGTGTGTGTGTGTGTGTGTGTGTGTGTGTGTGTGTGTGTGTGTGTGTGTGTGTGTGTGTGTGTGTGTGTGTGTGTGTGTGTGTGTGTGTGTGTGTAGGAGTGCAGTGATGTAAAGTCAGAAAGGGCTTGTCTGGGATGCAGGCCTTGGTTGACCACATAGTGATGGTAGCAGTCTGTCCGTTTGTGTCTGTCTGTCTGTCTGTCTGTCTGTCTGTCTGTCTGTCTGTCTGTCTGTCTGTCTGTCTGTCTGTCTGTCTGTCTGTCTGTCTGTCTGTCTGTCTGTCTGTCTGTCTGTCTGTCTGTCTGTCTGTCTGTCTGTCTGGTGGGGGGCGTGGCTTACACCCAGTCAAAGCTTTAGCATTTAGTGATTTATTTTGCCTGTTTGGCTGTTTGGCTGTGTGCCTGTGTACCTGTTTGGCTGTTTGCCTGTGTGCCTGTTTGGCTGTTTGGCTGTGTGCCTGTTTGGCTGTGTACCTGTTTGGCTGTGTGCCTGTTTGGCTGTTTGGCTGTTTGCCTGTTTGGCTGTTTGGCTGTGTGCCTGTTTGGCTGTGTGCCTGTTTGGCTGTGTGGCTGTTTGGCTGTGTGTCTCTGTGGCTGTGTGGCTGTGTGGCTGTGTGGCTCTGTGGCTGTGTGGCTGTTTGGCTGTGTGACTCTGTGGCTGTGTGGCTGTGTGCCTGTGTGGCTGTGTGCCTGTTTGGCTGTGTGGCTGTGTGGCTGTGTGGCTGTTTGGCTGTGTACCTTTTTGGCTGTGTGGCTGTATGGCTCTGTGGCTATGTGGCTGTGTGGCTGTGTGCCTGTTTGGCTGTGTGCCTTTTTGGCTGTGTGGCTGTGTGGCTGTGTGGCTGTTTGGCTGTGTGGCTGTGTGCCTGTTTGGCTGTGTGGCTGTTTGGCTGTGTGGCTGTGTGGCTGTTTGGCTGTGTGGCTGTTTGGCTGTGTGGCTGTGTGGCTGTGTGGCTGTGTGGCTGTGTAGCTGTGTGGCTGTGTGGCTGTGTGGCTGTGTGCCAAATGTGAATATGTGTATTATTGACTACAGAAAAAATGACTACAGAAAAACTACATTTACATTTATTTTCTTCCCTTTCCTTCTTCCCTCCATTCCTGGTTCCTTTCCTTCTTCCCTCCATTCCTGGTTCCTTTCCTTCTTCCTTCCATTCCTGGTTCCTTTCCTTCTTCCCTCCATTCATGTTTCCTTTCCTTATTCCTTCCATTCCTGGTTCCTTTCCTTCTTCCTTCCATTCCTGGTTCCTTTCCTTCTTCCTTGCATTCCTGGTTCCTTCCCTTCTTCCCTCCATTCCTGGTTCCTTCCCTTCTTCCCTCCATTCCTGGTTCCTTTCCTTGTTCCCTCCATTGCAGGTTGCTTCACTTATTTCTCAGTGTAATGGCTGATGTTGGACACAAGATTGTCTGTGTCTGTGTCTGTGTCTGTTTCTCTCCCTCCCTCTTTTCCTTTGCTCATAACTGAAACTACATTTTACAGGTGAGAACAATTTAACGGGAACCTTGCTTTCGTCCTAGAGACTGTCCTCCTTTAGATTGTCCTAATAGAGATCGTGTCATCCTAGAGACTGTCCTAATAGAGACCATGTCCTCCTATAGGCTGTGTCCTCCTATAGGCTGTGTCCTCCTAGAGGCTGTGTCCTCCTAGAGACCGTGTCCTCCTAGAGGCCGTGTCCTCCTAGAGACTGTCCTCCTAGAGACCGTGTCCTCCTAGAGGCTGTGTCCTCCTAGAGACTGTCCTCCTGGAGACTGTCCTCCTAGAGACCGTGTCCTCCTAGAGACCGTGTCGTCCTAGAGACCATGTTGTGCTAGAGACCATGTTGTCCTAGAGACTGTGTCCTCCTAGAGACCGTGTCGTCCTAGAGACTGTGTCCTCCTAGAGACCGTGTCGTCCTAGAGACCGTGTCGTCCTAGAGACCGTGTCGTCCTAGAGACTGTCCTCCTAGAGACCGTGTCCTCCGTGTGACCGTGTCCTCCGTGTGACCGTGTCCTCTGTCGGAGAGGATGCATGAGTGGGTCAGGTGGAACATCGCTATCTCTCTCTCTCTCTCTCTCTCTCTCTGTCTGAGAGAAAGACAGACAGGCAAACTGACAAAGAGAGAGAGAGAGATAGACATCCCACCTTTCTCTTCCTCCATCATATCAGCTGACTGCCATGGAGGACATTTTGTTGCAGTGTCTAGAGTGTGTAATCAAGGTAGCACCTGCAGTATTGTGTCAGTGAGCTGTGTCTGCATGACAGCGAGGGCCAATGAAGAGTCAGATCTTATTAACATGACTCTCTCAGATTCTCCCTCCTCTCCTCTCCTCTCTCCTTCCTCTCCTCTCTCCTTCCTCTCCTCTCTCCTTCCTCCCCTCTCTCTCCTCTCTCCTCTCTCCTTCCTCTCCTCTCGCCTTACTCTCCTCTCTCTCCTCTCTCCTTCCTCTCCTCTCTCCTTCCTCTCCTCTCTCCTTCCTCCCCTCTCTCTCCTCTCTCCTCTCTCCTTCCTCTCCTCTCGCCTTACTCTCCTCTCTCTCCTCTCTCCTTCCTCTCCTCTCGCCTTCCTCTCCTCTCTCCTCTCTCTCCTCAATTCCCTCTCTCATCTCTCTCCTTCCTCTATCCCCTCCTCCTCTCTCTCCTCCCTCTCCTCTCTCTGCTCCCTCTCCTCTCCTCTCCTCTCCTCTCCTCTCCTCTCCTCTCCTCTCCTCTCCTCTCCTCTCCTCTCCTCTCCTCTCCTCTCCTCTCCTCTCCTCTCCTCTCCTCTCCTTCATATATCCCCTCCCCTCCCTCTCCTCCCTCTATTCCCTCTCCTCTCTCTCCTCTCTCTCCTCCCTCTCCTCTCTCCTCCCTCTGTCCCTCTCCTTCCTCTCTTCCATCTATCCCCTCTCCTCCCTATGTCCCCTCTCCTCTCCTCTCCTCCTCTTCTCTCCTCTCCTCCCTTTCCTTCCTCTCCTCCCTCACATCCCTACATTGCTTATTGTTTTCTAATGGTCCAACTGCCTTTGTCCTTGTCTGTCTTCCCTGTGGGGAGCGGCAGACTCCCATGGTCCATTTAAACCCTGATCATCCACCTCTCGGGACACACACACTCACTCATGCACAAACACGCACACACACACACACACACTCACGCACAAACACGCACACACACACACACACACACACACACACACACACACACACACACACACACACACACACACACACACACACACACACACACACACACACACACACACACACACACACACACACACACACACACACACATGCAAACACACACCACAGAGAGAAAGTGTGTGGGGTAGTGCCAGGGTGAAGTTTATGATAAGTTAACCCTATATATCCCTCTTCAGTGTGTTCCGGTCCAGTGGGTCCATTTTGACTGCTGGGGCCTTTGTCCTGTGGTCCAACCCTACTGGGTGGAAGCCAAGCTTTCTATGTGTGTGTTGCTGGTGAGTGAGTTCTACTGTAGATATCTCCTCTGACAAAGGTACAGGATTGACATTTAAAACTCAGACGACACCCGCTTCTGTCAATATTTATGTAAGGTCTGAATCATTTTAAAGCTAGATATTTTGTTCAACAACTCAACAACTACGTCTCCTTAGACATGCTGATGGCCCAAAATTGGCTTGTCCTTACATTATTACAGTGTCATGGAGCAGCGTATCCCAGCGATGACACACATCAAGCTGATAAGTCAGCAGGGTTCTGACTGTGTGAGTGTTTGATATGTCAGCAGGGTTCTGACTGTGTGAGTGTTTGATATGTCAGCAGGGTTTTTATGATTGTATGAGTGTTTGATATGTCAGCAGGGTTCTGACTGTGTGAGTGTTTGATATGTCAGCAGGGTTCTGACTGTGTGAGTGTTTGATATGTCAGCAGGGTTCTGACTGTGTGAGTGTTTGATATGTTCTGACTGTTTGAATGTCTGAGAGCAGCGTTGACATACTGTCCTGTACGCCCTCACTTCAATCTGGGTTAAGGAGCCTTCTATCTGGGTTAAGGAGCGTTCTATCTGGGTTACTATCTGGGTTAGGGAGCCCTCTATCTGGGTTAAGGATCATTCTATCTTTCTATCTGGGTTAAGGAGCCTTCTACCTGGGTTAGGGAGCCCTCTATCTGGGTTAAGGATCCTTATATCTTTCTATCTGGGTTAAGGAGCCTTCTGTCTGGGTTAGGGAGCCCTCTATCTGGGTTAAGGATCCTTCTATCTTTCTATCTGGGTTAAGGAGCCTTCTATCTGGGTTAAGGAGCCTTCTATCTGGATTACTATCTGGGTTAAGGAGCTTTCTATCTGGGTTACTATCTGGGTTAAGGATCCTTCTATCTGGGTTAAGGATCCTTCTATCCTTCTATCTGGGTTAAGGAGCCTTCTATCTGGGTTACTATCTGGGTTAAGGAGCCTTCTATCTGGGTTACTATCTGGGTTAGGGAGCCCTCTATCTGGGTTAAGGATCCTTCTATCTTTCTATCTGGGTTAAGGAGCCTTCTATCTGGGTTAAGGAGCCTTCTATCTGGGTTACTATCTGGGTTAAGGAGCTTTCTATCTGGGTTACTATCTGGGTTAAGGATCCTTCTATCTGGGTTAAGGATCCTTCTATCTTTCTATCTGGGTTAAGGAGCCTTCTATCTGGGTTACTATCTGGGTTAAGGAGCCTTCTATCTGGGTTACTATCTGGGTTAAGGATCCTTCTATCTGGGTTAAGGAGCCTTCTATCTGGGTTAATGATCCTTCTATCTGGTTTAAGGATCCTTCTATCTTTGTTAAGGAGCCTTCTATCTGGGCTAGGGAGCCCTCTATCTGGGTTGAGGATCCTTCTATCTTTCTATCTGGGTTAAGGAGCCTTCTATCTGGGTTAGGGAGCCCTCTATCTGGGTTAAGGAGCCTTCTATCTGGGTTACTATCTGGGTTAAGGAGCTTTCTATCTGGGTTAATGATCATTCTATCTGGGTTAAGGAGCCTTCTATATGGGTTAAGGAGCCTTCTATCTGGGTTACTATCTGGGTTAAGGAGCCTTCTATCTGGGTTAAAGAGCCTTCTATCTGGTTTAAGGATCCTTCTATCTGGGTTAAGGAGCCTTCTATCTGGGTTAAGGATCCTTCTATCTGGGTTACGGATCCTAGTATCTGGGTTAAGGATCCTTCTATCTGGGTTAAGGAGCATTCTATCTGGGTTAAGGATCCTTCTATCTGGGTTAAGGAGCATTCTATCTGGGTTAAGGATCCTTCTATCTGGGTTAAGGAGCCTTCTATTTGGGTTAAGGATCCTTCTATCTTGGGTTAGCAGCCTTCTATATGGGTTAAGGAGCATTCTAACTGGGTTAAGGATCCTTCTATCTTGGTTGCTTTCTGGGTTAAGGAGCCTTCTATCTGGGTTAAGGAGCCTTCTATCTGGGTTAAGGATCCTTCTCTCTGGGTTAAGGATCCTTCTATCTGGGTTAAGGATCCTTCTATTTGGGTTAAGGATCCTTCTCTCAGGGTTAAGGAGCATTCTATCTGGGTTAAGGATCCTTCTATCTGGGTTAAGGAGCCTTCTATCTGGGTAAAGGATCCTTCTATCTGGGTTAAGGATCCTTCTATCTGGGTTAAGGAGCCTTCTATCTGGGTTAAGGAGCCTTATATCTGGGTAAAGGATCAGAAGAGACAGTTTGGAACTGGGTGGTTCTCTCTCATGGGTTGGTAGTGTACAGTTCTAGAGTTAGGGCTGACCTTGGTCCTATATTTTGGAAAGCCTAGGTATAGTGTAGCCAATAGGTGAAGGGACTGCCTCGTAAACTACCTGTTGGGGCAGGCAAAAATAGCCGTGTAGAAGACCAGGAAACATGAGATTCAGGGGACGGGGTGTACTGACCACGGAGCTGTGCTGCTGGGGCTGGTGCCAGCTCGGCTCACACTGGAGCTGGGCTGGGGAACCATCTGGGAGACTTTGTAGGGGTGTGGGGCATCATGGGGGAAATCTTCTCTCGCTTCATCTACCCCTTTCTTTTTCTCTTTTGTTGGTCTCTCTATCTCTGCATTTTGGAAAAGTAAAATAAAAGATATTATATCTAAAACCTAACCTATGTATCAGAATAGAGGGTCATGTGCGTCAGCTCTCATGGCATGAATGAGAGGCATGGACATCCTAAAGGACTTACCTGGCATTACATTTTCATTCAACATTGCTCCTTCGTTTTAAAAGCTGTCGGTCTACTAGGCTGTTACACAGTTTACATAAAAACAGTGAACAATTTACTGAAAACATCGTTAGCATAAATACCGTGTACAAGCAACTTTGAAAACACCCTTAAAGCGATAGAAAGCAAAGGAAAGGCGTGAAACCATGTGCATGAAGCCGTGGATTCCCCCCGGCACATGTTTCCATAGAGATCACAGCACTGGTGATCAGAACAGATCGGTCATAGAAGGAAGGAGATGGAAACTACAGCGCCTTCAGAAAGACTTCACACCCCTGGACTTTATCCACATGTTGTTGTGTCACAGCCTACATTTAAAATGGATGAAATTGAGATGTTGTGTCACTGGCCTACTCACAAGACCCCAATAATGTCAAAGTGGAATTATGTTTTTAGACTTCTTTTTTTTTTTACACATGAATTAGAAATGAAAAGCAACTCCTTCGTTATGGCAAGCCTAAATAACTTCAGGAGTAAACGGTTGCTTTAACAACTCACATAATGAGTTGCATGGACTCACTCTGTGTGCAATAATAGTGTTTAATTAACATGCTTTTTGAAGGACTACCTCATCTCTGTACCACACACATCTGTAAGGTCCCTCAGTCGAGCAGTGAATTTCAGACATAGATTCCACCACAAAGACCAGGGAGGTTTTTCAATGCCTCGCAAAGAAGGGCACCGATTGGTGGATAGGAAAAAAATAAATAAACCAGACACCGAATATCCCTTTGAGCATGGTAAAGAATTGAATTATACTTTGGATGGTTTATCAATACACCCAGTCACAACACATAAACAGACATCCTTCCTAACTCAGTTGATGTCCTTACAAAGTGTTATGTTTGGGGCAAACCCAACACAACACATCACTGAGTACCACTGTTCATATTTTCAAGCATAATGGTGGCTGCATCATGTGATGGGTATGCTGGTCACTGGACCTCTCCATAGCCCACATATAATTTAGCCCAAACAACTACCTCTTTCCCAACTGTATTTTATTTATTTATTTTGCTCCTTTGCACCCCATTTTTTTATTTCTACTTTGCACATTCTTCCATTGCAAAACTACCATTCCAGTGTTTTACTTGCTATATTGTATTTACTTTGCCACCATGGCCTTTTTTGCCTTTACCTCCCTTCTCACCTAATTTGCTCACATTGTATATAGACTTGTTTATACTGTATTATTGACTGTATGTTTGTTTTACTCCATGTGTAACTCTGTGTCGTTGTATCTGTCGAACTGCTTTGCTTTATCTTGGCCAGGTCGCAATTGTAAATGAGAACTTGTTCTCAACTAGCCTACCTGGTTAAATAAAGGTGAAATAAAATAAATACATAAATAAATAAATAAATAAATAAAAAAACTGGCAAGGACTGTGAAGGTTTCCAGGATGAAAATAAAAGGAATAGAGATACAGGCAAAATACTGACTCTGGGAGACAAATTCACCTTTCAGCAGGGCAAAACCCAAACCACAATGCCAAATATACACTGAAGTTGTTTAAAAAGATGACATTGAATGTTCCTGAGTGGCCTAGTTACAGTTTTGACTTAAACATGAAAGTCTATGGTACGATTTTAAAATGTCTGTCTAATAATTATAAATAATGTTCAAATATTGCACAATGCAAGGGTGAAAACTTCTTACCCAGAAAGACTCACAGCTGCAATCGCTGCCAAAGTTGATTTGAGTCATGTGTGTGAATGCTTATGTAAATGTGGTATTTTTGTATTTAATTTGACAGACATTTGCAAAATGGGTTATTTATGTTTTTTTTTTTGCAATACAGAACATAGACATACAAATGACAAAATACAGATGCACACAAACAGACCCACCTGCTCACACCTCCAGCACTCCACATGGCCTCTAGCACTCCACATGGCCTCCAGCACTCCACATGGCCTCCAGCACTCCACATGGCCTCCAGCACTCCACATGGCCTCTAGCACTCCACATGGCCTCCAGCACTCCACATGGCCTCTAGCACTCCACATGGCCTCCAGCACTCCACATGGCCTCCAGCACTCCACATGGCCTCCAGCACTCCACATGGCCTCCAGCACTCCACATGGCCTCCAGCACTCCACATGGCCTCCAGCACTCCACATGGCCTCCAGCACTCCACATGGCCTCCAGCACTCCACATGGCCTCCAGCACTCCACGTGGCCTCCAGCACTCCACATGGCCTCCAGCACTCCACGTGGCCTCCAGCACTCCACATGGCCTCCAGCACTCCACATGGCCTCTAGCACTCCACGTGGCCTCCAGCACTCCACGTGGCCTCCAGCACTCCACATGGCCTCCAGCACTCCACGTGGCCTCCAGCACTCCACGTGGCCTCCAGCACTCCACATAGCTTCCAGCACTCCACGTGGCCTCCAGCACTCCACATGGCCTCCAGCACTCCACATGGTCTCCAGCACTCCACATGGCCTCCAGCACTCCACATGGCCTCAGACTGCATAATTTTGTCTCTCTGTCGCCCAAACACGTTCAACATTTACTGTTGCATTTGACCTTTGACATTGTGTTATCGATGGAGGATTGGTTGATTTCCAGTTCAGTAGACATTTCTTCAAGACGATTAACGAGAAAACCATCGTGCAACCCATCGGAAATCTCACTGGACTTCCTTATGCCATGGCTTGAAATATGCAGACGGATTTAAAGTACATTCACATTGTAATACTTCTGACAGACTACTTTCTAACTCCGCCCATGACTTTTTACCTCATAACATTCCCAGAAGGATTATTGAGTCATTGTTAGTTTTACACTTAAGACATGACTCTGCCATTGTGTGGTAGAATGTGTGAATTTTGTCTCTTGTCTAATAAATTCTATACATTAGTTTATACTGGATTAAGTTTACATTTTAACTGTTAGTTATGTTTCAACATTCCCTTCATTTTGTGGCAACATCAGTTTTTTGTGTCTGGGTTCCAATTGTTCATAGTTTTTTACAAGAGCTTGTCAGTTGGATAGGCTCTCTGCAAGGTTTTGTATATTTTACCGATTATATGAACATCATTTTCTGACTCAAATTTGCAAACATTTCTACAAACATGTTTTCACTTTTTTCAATATGGCGTATTGTGTGTAGATGGGTGAGAAAACAATTCAGACTGTAACACAACAAAATGTGGAATAAGTAAAGGAGAATGAATACTTTCTGATGGTTCTGTATATTAACTTAAAAACGTCTCTCAGCCTCATTGCTAAATGTGTAGCACAACATGAGATGCATGTGTTTCTCTCAGCCTCATTGCTAAATGTGTAGCACAACATGAGATGCATGTGTTTCTCTCAGCCTCATTGCTAAATGTGTAGCACAACATGAGATGCATGTGTTTCTCTCAGCCTCATTGCTAAATGTGTAGCACAACATGAGATGCATGTGTTTCTCTCAGCCTCATTGCTAAATGTGTAGCACAACATGAGATGCATGTGTTTCTTTTTACCCCATTGCTAAATGTGTAGCAGGCCCACCCATTAAAACGTGTCCAGCTATGCTGCTGGTCTATTAGGGTGTCTTTGGTTTCTGGCCCTGCATATTTAGGTCTCTAGTATTCTAATGTATCTTCTCCCACTGTATTGTGCAGTCAGCAGAAAGCCCCGTTCATTTCCCTGGCCATCAGATAAGGGGCGTCTTTCCATCCTGGCCCGATTGATATTCATAAACTGGCAGCAGAATAATGGTGCTAATTTACCTAGCAGATGACCGATAGCGCTGAACAACCTTTACTGGGGGAAAAAACAGACATTTTTAATGAGGTTTGGTGAACGGCAATAGTATCTCTAATATCAGATACAATGAATTATACACACAGATCTTTCTTTTAGTTATTATGCTTCAATAGTAGGCTATGGGTATTTGTCTGTGTTTGACAATTAGCTTGTCTTAGCAGTGTGGACAAAACGTTTACAAAATGTACATTTACATTTTAGTCATTTAGCAGACGCTATTATACAGAGCGACTTATAGTAGTGAGTACATACATTTTCATTCTTTTTTTCATACTGAATTAAGATGACATTTTTTAAATAATTGTAAACATTTTTAGGGGTCTGGATGTGTCTGAAGTAGTAGCCGGAAAACAGAAGGCCTGTCTGAACATATCAGTCTGTGTTTGAAAAGTGTACAGATTATGGGATGGTGTGAAAATCAATACTGTGTGTTTGTGTGTGTGTGTGTGTTTTCCCTGAGTGTAATTCTTGTGCTTCCCTGTGTCTGACAGTGATGGAACTGAGGAGATCCAGAGGCTCCCCTGTGAACTACACATCCCAGCAGGCAACATGAAAGATGTCCTGGTCAACCTGACAAAAAGTAGAGTCAGTCCAATCGGACCTCACGCCATGATTCCCCATAGCAACCTCTTTGGACTGTAACTGATTAAAAACAGTTGGACTTTGACCCAGCGGAAGGAGGAACAGTTTTTTTTATCTTCTCGCCTCCCTTCTTCAGGAGGAAAGACAGCTGAAATTATAACTGTTATCCCAAATACTCATTGTGAAAAGACCCCTGTTGTACTCGCAGCAATAAACATCTCTGAGTGTACTTGTGTACGACTGTGGATAGTCCCTCCAGAATTGGATATTAACTCTAAAACTTTTAAACCATACCTAATTCAATGCTATCCAAGCATTCAGGAATATAAACTCCTTTTTCTCTTCATCGTCCTCCTCCTCCTCTTCCTCTTCCTCCTCCTTCCTTCTACCTCATCCTCTTCCTCCTCCTCTTCCTCTTCCTCCTCCTTCCTTCCTTCCACCTCATCCTCCTCCTCCCCTTCCTCTTCCTCCTACTCTTCTTCCTCTTCCTCATTCTCCTCCTCCTTGTTGACCATGGATGTTCTGGGCTTGGCTGCTAGACTACAGCTGATGCTCTTGGCGCTCCTGGGTGTGTGTCTGAGCCTGGAGTTCACCGGGGCCCCCGGCCAGTGGGCCCGCTACCTCCGCTGGGATGCCAGCACGCGCAGCGACCTCAGCTTCCAGTTCAAGACGGACGTGTCCACGGCGCTGCTACTGTACTTCGACGACGGAGGTCACTGCGACTACCTGCAGCTGATGGTGGCAGAGGGCAAGTTGCAGCTGCGCTTCAGCATCGACTGCGCCGATATCGCCGTGGTGTCCGACAAGAGAGTTAATGATAGCAGCTGGCACTTTGCCACACTGAGCCGCTACGGTCTGCGGACGGTTTTGGGGCTGGACGGCCTGGTCAAGGCGGACGAGGTGCGGCCCACCGGAGGTAGCCGCCAGCACATGAAGATAATCAGTGACCTGTTCCTGGGTGGCGTTCCGCTGGATATCCGCACCTCGGCGCTCACGCTGCCCACAGCGTGCGACGCCCCGCCCTTCAGAGGAACTATCATGGATCTGAAGTATGGGAACACGGAACCGGTTCTCCTCAGCAGCCTCAGGGTCCATCTGGAGCCTGACCGGCGCTGTACGGAGAACCCGTGTGAGAATGGTGGGAGCTGCTCCGTGGTAGATGGGGAACCCTTGTGTGACTGTTCCAAAACGGAATACAAGGGCTGTTTCTGCAATGAAGGTAAGATCTGATTTCAATGATGCAGACAATTACATTGATGGACACAGCACTCTTTCCACAATATTAAGCTGATCCTCCCCTTTAAAAAATCATATCAAAAAAGCCCATCTGATTTCAATTTCCTTTACTGTTCCTGAGGGTCTACCTATGCTATCGGGCAAAATATAGGCATTCTTATCAGTGCCTGCAGGGCGGCCCCATGAAACTGAACCCCGGTGGCTAGCCATGCTGCTAACCGCGGATAATTTAGCACTCTGCTTTTCCAACCACACAGGGATAATGACACACACTGAGTCAGAGAGATGACTGAGTCAACAACAAAGTCAGAACGTTTCAAAGTAAGTCCAAGAAGCCTTTGGAAAATCATAAAAAGGATCTATTGACTTGGACTGATGAAGGAAAGACACTAAGGTTCAAGACTAAACTTACAGTTATGGACATACTACACAAACGGGAACAAGTTTTAGACCTACTCATTCAAGGTTTTTATTTTATTTTGTTGTGTTCTACATTGTCAAATAATAGTGAAGACATCAAAACTATGAAATGACACATGGAATCATGTAGTAACCAAAAAAGTGTTTAACAAATCAATGTTGTTGTCTTCACTATTATTTGACAATGTAGAACACAACAAAATAAAATAAAAAACTT
>NC_060182.1:91466575-91494075 GCF_021184085.1 Oncorhynchus gorbuscha | reverse complement strand
AGGTCAACTTGTCACGATCGTCATAGAGAGGAGACCAAGGTGCAGCGTGATATGAATACATCTTCTATATTTAATGAAGGACACTAAATCAAACTTACAGAACAACAAACGAACGTGATGCTATATATAACCAGTGCAGACACAGGCAACTAGATATAGAAATAGATAATAACCCACAAAATACCCAAAGAAGATGGCTGCCTAATTATGGTTCCCAATTAGAGACAACGATAAACAGCTGCCTCTAATTAAGAACCAATCTAGTCAACCATAGACATACATAAACACCTAGACAGTAAACGACCGCATAAACCTACAAAACCCATAGACAGCACAAAAACACATACATCACACATGTCACACCCTGACCTAACCAAAACAATAAAGAACACAAATAATACTAAGGTCAGGGCGTGACAAAACTTTTGAACAATGGAGTATAGTAAATTGACGTAGGCTAGTGCTTTCGCTGTTCATAAGGCCTACTCATCTTGTTGGCTGACGAAAAGTAAATGTGGACAGTTCTACCAATATCTTCATTATGCACCTCGGAATAGGTTAAGGACACACACAGTTACATCCTCAAAGTGTCTGTCTTCACTTGTAGCCTGTGATGGAGAACCTTGTGAGTGAGAGGTGTTTCCGAGCATGCAGCACTCAGGGAGAAGGGAACAACGGCCACAAAAGGCATGTCTTTTTGGGGGGGAGGGGGGTGCATTACAGCCGGGAAATTCAAGGCATTACCAAGTACCTATGCAATAAAATGCTAATTAATTACTTAAAAATAATACAATGTGATTTTCTGCATTTTTGTTTTAGATTACGTATCTCACAGTTGAAGTGTACCTATGATAAAAATTACAGACCTCTACATGCTTTGTAAGTAGGAAAGCCTGCAAAATCAGCAGTGTATCAAATACTTTTTCTCCCCACTGTATAGCCCAACGTTTGTAGATCAACTAAAATTATATGAATAACTCTAAATTAAGCATACAAGAGTACCTATTTCTTTGTTAACTACTCAACACAGAATAGCTGCATGTGCGCACAACCCTCAAATCCTTTGGAGAAAATATCCTTTATTTTTTATTCAGCTCTTTTTTTTGTTCAGCTTTGTTCAATTGTTCAAAAATAATGGCACGGAATTCTGCTAAATGAACTCGTGTAGCCCACAGCCATATGTCATAGCCACATCAGGACCTAACATAAGGACAACTCAGTACGCTATTCTGTTCTTCTGAAATACACTACATTTTCACATTATCATGTTTCTTTAGATCTGTCTAAAATAATTCATGGATTTATTGTGAAGGTGCAGGCTATATTAAATGGGTTTGTTAGACTTTTTAAAATGTAGATGTTCCAGACTGCGTCGGTGTGGAATGTGTGGACGCCAAGAAATGCTAAATGTGTTTATGTTAATTAACAGTCAATTACTGTGAGACCGACAGTAATTTGACAGTCACCGGCTGACGAAATGTCATGACCGCCACAGCCCTAGTAGAGACTAATAGTTCAATGAAGAATGAAGAGAAAACATTCAGCGCAAACCTATTCACTGTGTGTGTGTGTGTGTGTGTGTGTGTGTGTGTGTGTGTGTGTGTGTGTGTGTGTGTGTGTGTGTGTGTGTGTGTGTGTGTGTGTGTGTGTGTGTGTGTGTGTGTGTGTGTGTGTGTGTGTGTGTGTGTGTGTGTGTGTGTGTGTGTGTGTGTGTGTGTGTGTGTGTGTCCACTGGTGGGAAAAACCAAACAATACTATAGTAATAGTCTGTCATTTTAAGAGTAGGTCAGATTAAAAACAAATGAAGAGGGACACACACACACACACACACACACGTCACATTATCACACCAACCACACACCCTTCTTCTTTCTAATCTGTCTAATTCCCCAGTGTCCTCTCCTGGGACTGAGCCATTTGAATGCCACGGTCAGGAGGTTACGTTGTGGGCTTCAACACTCTATTGACACCAGACAATACTAGAGGACTCCATCTGAAGAGGAGATGTAGAGGAGATTACATTGAACACTCACGAACACATGTACGGACGCATGCACTCAGACACACACACACACACATGCACAAACACACGCAGGCACACATGTGCTATTTGAACAGCTTGTCCTATGTTCAGGCAGATGGAATTTGCTCGGTGACTAAATTAATACCTAATACGTAAGTAATATCTGTCTGGTAAAAATAATTTGAGTTGAATCTCTACATCTCTAATACATATCTAATATCTGGATCGTGAAGTGATTTAAATTAATCTCTAACACATCTCTGAAGCCTTTAATGGAGACCGACTCAATTAGAGTGGTGATAATTTCCTTTCTTAATCACTGCCTGTGGTCGGGGCTAATCAGCAGACTTACACTGAGACAGATTGGTGGGAAAGAACCAAAGCTACCATTTAATCTTAATAGTTTTCACGTTATTATATTGTCAAGGTTTCAATTATAAAACTATGGAAAAAGACGCTGCATCGAAAATGGCTAAATAATTTGAGCTGGCCCTGCATTTGTATTTGTCCCCCTAAAACAAATGTCTTGTCAAGCTGACAAGGTACATACATACCTGTCGTTCTGGACATGTACTGGCTTAAATAAAGGTACAAATAAAAAATGAAAATACATCTCTAACCCAATTCCCAAGCTCTCAGCCTGTGTGAGAGTTTTCTCAGCTTTTTAAAAACCAATAAGACAAGATGGGACATGAAGTCTCCTGATCACATGACCTGATTAGGAAAAGCTCCTGGCATTAGATACAAGTCAAAGGTTTATATTATTATACATATTATTATTATTATTATATTACATATACAGAAGTGTTTTAATGTTGCACCTTCCTAAGTATGAGATCTTCAAATGAATAGGAAAGTGGTCTATTTGGTGGAGTCTGCAGAGAGAGACAACCAAAGGTTTGGGACAGAGAGGATTAATAGCACTCATCTCTCCTCTCTCACTCCTACTCACACGCCTTCATCATAAATTCACCACCTGCTAACAGGGATCTGGTGCTTCTGCTAGGTTAGATTTATGTCCCTGTGTGTGTGTGTGTGTGTTTTGTTTACCTGTAAGTGTTACTGAAGCAGCTGGATGTATTTGGGGGTCAAAGGGCTGTTCTGGTGATCTGATCCCCTTTCACAGGATGGGACAGATGAGATGATGACAGTGATGTTCCCTCTCGATCCAATATATTCCCTCCAATGTAATATATTTTACTGTAACATACACTCACTATATCTATGAACAGGACAGTGTCAGGTGTGTCAGGTGTGTTAGTTGTCAGGTGTGTTAGGTGTCAGGTGTCAGGTGTCAGGTGTGTTAGGTGTCAGGTGTTAGGTGTCAGGTGTGTTAGGTGTGTTAGGTGTCAGGTATCAGGTGTGTTAAGTGTATCAGGTGTATCAGGTGTGTCAGGTGTATCAGGTGTGTCAGGTGTGTTAGGTGTCAGGTATCAGGTGTTAAGTGTGTCAGGTGTATCAGGTGTATCAGGTGTATCAGGTATGTCAGGTATCAGGTGTGTCAGGTGTGTTAGGTGTCAGGTGTTAGGTGTCAGGTGTTAGGTGTCAGGTGTGTTAGGTGTGTTAGGTGTGTTAGTTGTCAGGTGTGTTAGGTGTCAGGTGTCAGGTGTCAGGTGTCAGGTGTGTTAGGTGTCAGGTGTCAGGTGTCAGGTGTCAGGTGTGTTAAGTGTGTCAGGTGTATCAGGTGTATCAGGTGTGCCAGGTGTATCAGGTGTGTCAGGTGTGTTAGGTGTCAGGTGTGTCAGGTGTCAGGTGTGTTAGGTGTCAGGTGTGTCTGTGTCAGGTATGTCAGGTATCAGGTGTGTCAGGTGTCAGGTGTGTCAGGTGTCAGGTGTGTCAGGTTTCAGGTGTGTCAGGTGTCAGGTGTGTCAGGTGTGTCAGGTATCAGGTGTGTCAGGTGTCAGGTGTGTCAGGTGTCAGGTGTGTTAGGTGTCAGGTGTCAGGTGTCAGGTGTGTCAGGTGTCAGGTGTGTCAGGTGTCAGGTGTGTCAGGTGTCAGGTGTGTCAGGTGTCAGGTGTGTCAGGTGTCAGGTGTGTTAGGTGTCAGGTGTGTCAGGTGTCATGTGTGTCAGGTGTCAGGTGTGTCAGGTGTCAGGTGTGTCAGGTGTGTCAGGTGTCAGGTGTGTTACATTTACGTGATAGACTTTCTGCCAATGAAATAAGAGGGATTCTAATGATGCAACTCTTTCTTGTCTTCTTTGTTCTCTTTCTTCTTCTTCCAGAGGTCAACGACAATATTCCAGGTAACTTGTCAGACGCAAACCATCTCCTCTTAGAAATATAAAAATCATTGACCACTTGTTATATACAGATGTAGGATCTTAATTTGAGCCAGTTTGCAACAGCAGGAAAATTATCACAGAGAAACAGGAAATGTGAATTGTTATGTGGATTATAATTCATGTACATTTTTGTAGGGGTTGATAAATCAAGTCTAAAATATCTAAGTGGAACTAGACTTCAGAACCCTTTTTAAATCTCTAGACACTAGACATGCATTGCAGGAAAGTTGTCAATCAAATGAAGATCCTACATACATCTGTACATGGTACTAATAAAAACATAGCATTTTTTAGGAAGGAAAATATTTTTTTTTGTGTGTTTTTGGCCGTCATGTTGTTATAACCTAAATACTCCTACAAAGATGTGTCTGTCCTACTACATAGCTACTTCTTAAGTTCAACTATTTCAGAAGGCTACATAAGCTGTGGGAAGCTTGTTTGTCTGTCAGGGCTCCCGAGTGGTGTAGAAGTCTAAGGCACTGAATCTCACTACAGACACTGGTTCGATTCCAGTTTGTATCACAACCGGCCGTTTTTGGGAGTCCCGTAGGGCGGCGCACAATTGGCCCAGCGTCGTCCGGGTTTGGGTTTGGCTGGAGTAGACCGTCATTGTAAATAAGAATTTGTTCTTAACTGACTTGCCTAGTTAAATAAATGTTATACTTTCTCTCACAGAAAAACTATGGACCATCACAATACTGTACCTATATAGTATTTGAAAAATAGGTTCTGAAGTGCTCTCTCTCTTTCTCCTTTTTTCTCCATCTTTCTCTCGTTCGTTCGTTCCCTA
Organism: Oncorhynchus gorbuscha; assembly: GCF_021184085.1. Taxonomy (NCBI): domain Eukaryota; kingdom Metazoa; phylum Chordata; class Actinopteri; order Salmoniformes; family Salmonidae; genus Oncorhynchus; species Oncorhynchus gorbuscha. Next base: position 91,488,981 of record NC_060182.1, on the reverse strand, counting down.
AAGGATTTTCACATATGATGATGGCGGAGCAAGGTAGGCCTCTCTCCTCTTTTCTCACCATCATTTGTTTCAGCGTGTTTGTGTGTGTTTTTTTGTGATGTTTCGAAAATGTTCTCTTCAGATGACAAATGCTAATTTCCCTCTATATATGATGTTAATAACATTGTTACAGTGTTATATCAATGTTACATCATGTTACAGCATTACATCAATATTATATCATGTTACAGTATTACATCAATATTATATCATGTTACAGTATTACATCAATGTTACATCATGTTACAGTATTACATCATGTTACAGTATTACATCATGTTACATCATTACATCATGTTACAGTATTACATCAATATTATATCATGTTACAGTATTACATCAATGTTATATCATTTTACAGTATTGCATGAATATTATATAATGTTACAGTATTACATCAATGTTATATCATTTTACAGTATTACATCAATATTATATCATGTTACAGTATTACATCAATATTATATCATGTTACAGTATTACATCATGTACAGTATTACATCAATATTATATCATGTTACAGTATTACATCAATGTTACATCATGTTACAGTATTACATCAATGTTACATCATGTTACAGTATTACATCATGTTACAGTATTACATCAATATTATATCATGTTACAGTATTACATCAATGTTATATCATTTTACAGTATTACATCAATATTATATCATGTTACAGTATTACATCAATATTATATCATGTTACAGTATTACATCATGTACAGTATTACATCAATATTATATCATCTTACAGTATTACATCAATATTATATCATGTTACAGTGTTACATCAATATTACATCATGTTACAGTATTACATCAATATTATATCATGTTACAGTATTACATCATTTTACAGTATTACATCAATATTATATAATGTTACAGTATTACATCAATATTATATCATGTTACAGTATTACATCATGTTACATCATGTTACAGCATTACATCAATATTATATCATGTTACAGTATTACATCAATATTATATCATGTTACAGTGTTACATCAATGTTACATCATGTTACAATATTGTATCATGTTACAGTATTACATCAATATTATATCATGTTACAGTGTTACATCAATGTTACAGTATTATATCATGTTACAGTATTACATCAATATTACATCATGTTACAGTATTACATCAATATTATATCATGTTACAATGTTACATCATGTTACAGTGTTACATCATGTTACAGTATTACATCATGTTACAGTATTACATCAATATTATATCATGTTACAATGTTACATCATGTTACAGTATTACATCATGTTACAGTATTACATCATGTTACAGTATTACATCAATATTATATCATGTTACAGTATTACATCAATATTATAAATGACTTAAATGTAAATGTAAATATCATGTTACAGTATTACATCATGTTACATCATGTTACAGCATTACATCAATATTATATCATGTTACAGTATTACATCAATGTTACAGTATTATATCATGTTACAGTATTACATCAATATTACATCATGTTACAGTATTACATCAATATTATATCATGTTACAATGTTACATCATGTTACAGTGTTACATCATGTTACAGTATTACATCATGTTACAGTATTACATCAATATTATATCATGTTACAGTATTACATCAATATTATATCATGTTACAGTATTACATCAATATTATATCATGTTACAGTATTACATCATGTTACAATGTTACATCAATGTTACATCATGGTACAGCATTACATCAATATTATATCATGTTACAGTATTACATCAATATTATATAATGTTACAGTATTACATCATGTTACAATGTTACATCAATGTTACATCATGTTACAGCATTACATCAATATTATATCATGTTACAGTATTACATCAATATTATATCATGTTACAGTATTACATCATGTTACAATGTTACATCAATGTTACATCATGTTACAGCATTACATCAATGTTACATCATGTTACAATGTTACATCATGTTACAGTATTACATTATTATTATTATATTATTACATCATGTTACAGTATTACATCAATATTATATCATGTTACAGTATTACATCATGTTACAATGTTACATCAATGTTACATCATGTTACAGCATTACATCAATGTTACATCATGTTACAATGTTACATCATGTTACAGTATTACATTATTATTATTATATTATTACATCATGTTACAGTATTACATCATGTTACAGTATTACATCAATATTATATCATGTTACAGTATTACATCAATGTTATATCATGTTACAGTATTACATCATGTACAGTATTACATCAATATTATATCATCTTACAGTATTACATCAATATTATATCATGTTACAGTGTTACATCAATATTACATCATGTTACAGTATTACAGTATTACATCAATATTATATCATGTTACAGTATTACATCATTTTACAGTATTACATCAATATTATATCATGTTACAGTATTACATCAATATTATATCATGTTACAGTATTACATCAATATTATATCATGTTACAGTATTACATCATGTACAGTATTACATCAATATTATATCATCTTACAGTATTACATCAATATTATATCATGTTACAGTGTTACATCAATATTACATCATGTTACAGTATTACATCAATATTATATCATGTTACAGTATTACATCATTTTACAGTATTACATCAATATTATATCATGTTACAGTATTACATCAATATTATATCATGTTACAGTATTACATCATGTTACATCATGTTACAGCATTACATCAATATTATATAATGTTACAGTATTACATCAATATTATATCATGTTACAGTGTTACATCAATGTTACATCATGTTACAATATTGTATCATGTTACAGTATTACATCAATATTATATCATGTTACAGTGTTACATCAATGTTACAGTATTATATCATGTTACAGTATTACATCAATGTTACATCATGTTACAGTATTACATCAATATTATATCATGTTACAATGTTACATCATGTTACAGTGTTACATCATGTTACAGTATTACATCATGTTACAGTATTACATCAATATTATATCATGTTACAGTATTACATCAATATTATATCATGTTACAGTATTACATCATGTTACAATGTTACATCAATGTTACATCATGTTACAGCATTACATCAATATTATATCATGTTACAGTATTACATCAATATTATATCATTTTACAGTATTACATCATGTTACAATGTTACATCAATGTTACATCATGTTACAGCATTACATCAATATTATATCATGTATAATAATAATAATAATATATGCCATTTAGCAGACGCTTTTATCCAAATCGACTTACAGTCATGTGTGCATACATTCTACGTATGGGTGGTCCAATATTAACCCACTACCCTGGCGTTACAAGCACCATGCTCTACCAACTGAGCTACAGAAGGACATCATGTTACAGTGTTACATCAATGTTACATCATGTTACAATGTTACATCATGTTACAGTGTTACATCTATGTTACATCATGTTACAGCATTACATCAATATTATATCATGTTACAGCATTACATCAATTTTATATCATGTTACAGTATTACATCATGTACAGTATTACATCAATATTATATCATGTTACAGTATTACATCAATATTATATCATGTTACAGTATTACATCATGTTACAGCATTACATCAATATTATATCATGTTACAGTATTACACCATTTTATAGTATTACATCAATATTATATCATGTTACAATGTTACATCATGTTACAATGTTACATCAATGTTACATCATGTTACAGCATTACATCAATATTATATCATGTTACAGTATTACATCATGTACAGTATTACATAAATATTATATCATCATCTATATCATCTTACAAATTGGTGAATGCACCAATTTGTAAGTCGCTCTGGATAAGAGCGTCTGCTAAATGACTTAAATGTAAATGTAATGTTACAGTGTTACATCAATATTATATCATGTTACAGTATTACATCAATATTATATCATGTTACAGTATTACATCAATATTATATCATGTTACAGTATTACATCAATATTATATCATGTTACAATATTACATCAATATTATATCATGTTACAGTATTACATCAATATTATATCATGTTACAGTATTACATCATGTTACAGCATTACATCAATATTATATAATGTTACAGTATTACATCATGTTACAGTATTACATCATTTTACATCATGTTACAGCATTACATCAATATTATATCATGTTACAGTATTACATCAATATTATATCATGTTACAGTATTACATCATGTTACAATGTTACATCAATGTTACATCATGTTACAGCATTACATCAATATTATATCATGTTACAATATTATATCATGTTACAGCATTACATCAATATTATATCCTGTTACAGCATTACATCAATTTTATATCATGTTACAATGTTACATCATGTTACAGTGTTACATCAATGTTACATCATGTTACAATGTTACATCATGTTACAGTATTACATCAATGTTACATCATTTTACAGCATTACATCAATATTATATCATGTTACAATATTACATCATGTTACAGCATTACATCAATATTATATCATGTTACAGCATTACATCAATTTTATATCATGTTACAATGTTACATCATGTTACAGTGTTACATCAATGTTACATCATGCTACAATGTTACATCACGTTACAGTGTTACATCACGTTACAGTGTTACATCACATTACAGTGTTACATCATGTTACAGTGTTACATCAATGTTACATCAATGTTACAGTGTTACATCATGTTACATCATGTTACAATGTTACATCATGTTACAGTGTTACATCATATTACAGTGTTACATCAATGTTACATCATGTTACAATGTTACATCATGTTACACTGTTACATTAACAATATCAAAAGAGGAGGAATTTGCCATCTCAGATGCAAACTAACTGAAATATTAGTTTTTCCGCATGCAGATTTGAACATAAACCTAGAGTGCTGCATGATGTGTGTATGCGTGATTGTGTGTGTTAATGTGTGAAGGACTGTGTGGTCTGTAATGTGGTCTGATTATACTAAACTGCCAAGTTGCTACTGCGTGTTGATTTTGTTAATGAATATAAATATATTCATGTGTGTTTTGTACTCATTGAGCACTCTTTCACGTCAAACTATTCACTGTTGGTTTTCTCCTCCTCTTCCTCCTCTTCCTTCTCTTCTGCCACTGTGGATACACGACCTCTTCTCTCCTCCTCTTCCTCCTCTTCCTCCTCTGTGGATATACATCCTCTTCTCTCCTCCTCCCCTAGCTAAAAGCAAAGGTACAGATCAGTGTTTCTTCATCCTCTCTTTAAGAAATCTTGGGCTAGATTGAGTGAGTGTCATGTCAAATACTGTATGTGTTTCTCTGTGTGTTAAACATTGCTGTGTGTGTTCTAACAACGGTCTGGAGTCTAAGGTGAAACACTCTCCTGGAGTAATGCAGTGAGCGCTGTATTGTGTTTGCCTCTCTGTGTGTTTATCGGCCCCTGCCTAATGGAAGCTCAACAAGGGTGCTTGGATTAAGCAAGTTAATTAAATGAACGTTAATTTAAAGTTGTAAAACAGACAGAGGGCTGACTGAGTCTAAATGAGTGAGGGAGGCAGTGGAGCTGTAAATATGTTGAGTACTGGATTATTGGATTACTGGATTACGGATTGGGTTTTGGGTTTTGGGAAGACAGGCTCTCAGTTTGCTGACTATGGGTTGGGAGATATTTAAATGATGTTCAGGAATGATGTTTTCCCATTTGACCAGTTTCTCCTCCACTGTCTGAAGTGGATTATGTGGATTAGGATGTGATAATCTGCTTTTGGTCAGTCTGTTTTCATACCTGAAATACAATGTAGGACCTTAACGACTACAATGTATGACGTGGTGCTGCAATATGATTTAATCCATCTCTTGTGAGATATAGAGGACAGGGAGGGGTAGACAGAGGGTTAGTTTAAGAGAGAAGAGAGGGATATAGAGTGAGATGGAGGGGAGAGAGAGAAAGAAAGAGGAAGAGAGAGCGAGAGTTATTAATATATATCTAGAGAGAGAGAGAGATATTAATATATATCTAGAGAGAGAGAGAGAGATATTAATATATATCTAGAGAGAGAGAGATATTAATATATATCTAGAGAGAGAGAGATATTAATATATATCTAGAGAGAGAGAGAGAGATATTAATATATATATCTAGAGAGAGAGAGAGATATTAATATATATCTAGAGAGAGAGAGAGAGAGAGAGAGAGTGATATTAATATATATATATCTAGAGAGAGAGAGAGAGAGAGAGAGAGAGAGAAGGTCACAGTTATTTGACCAGGGACACACACTTTAATAGATGTGTTCTATTTTTAGTTTGTCACTGGAGTATTGTGTTACACACACACACACACACACACACACACACACACACACACACACACACACACACACACACACACACACACACACACACACACACACACACACACACACACACACACACACACACACACACACACACACACACACACACACACACACACACACACACACACACACACACACACACACACGCACACACACACGCACACACACACGCACACACACACACACACATACATATGCTGATTTAGTCATGGCCTGGGATTGGGGCTGCCTTGGGGAGATCCCCACTGGGACACATCCTGGCTGTGTCTGGCTCTCTGAATGGCTGCCTGCCTGCAAGAAGACAGAATATACCTTCTAATAAAGCCTAACCTGCTTTATGAAATCTCTGTACGTCCTTTTATCATGAACAAAACACGTCTTTTTGGCCGTAACCAAGTCTTTAGCCTTGATTGCTAAAATGATTCATGTGCAGACAATCATTTGGAATTTGGGTTGGTAAATGTGCAGGCATGACCGAGTCCGCCCAATTGGGCTCTTGGAAAACTGCAATGAGCACACACCAGAGAGATATGTGTATCCTGAAAAAGGTGTGTGGTTTTCAATCCACCCTGTACGTTCACACCATAGTGACTGTTTTACAGTGAGAGACTGATGAACCAGAGGAACGTGAAGCACTAGCTGCCTCTGTTCTGCTCTGACCGACTTCACTGTATCACCCTCACAGCTCACTGAACATTCACAAGGGATAAAATTAGCTTGAAAATAAATAAATGCCCAGCTGTCACATTATCAATTAAAACGCAGTCACTTTCTTTAGTAAGGGAAACCAGACTGTGGAGTCATAGAATGCTATTGGCCGACAATAAAAAGCAATACTCTTCTCTGCCCAATGAAGGAAAGAGAAATACTCCCTTACCCAAAAGGAAACCCAGAGAGGTACACTAAGCCCCAGTGTTTTATCAACATCTTCCCCCTGTGCTGACTGGTTCCCTCTCTCCTTCCTCCTCCTCGCTCTCTTCTTCCCTCCTCCTCCTCTCTCTCTCCTTCCCTCCTCCTCCACTCTCTCTCCTTCCCTCCTCCTCCTCTCTCTCTTCTTCCCTGCTCTTCATCCTCTCTCTCTCCTTCCCTCCTCATCCTCTCTCTCTCCTTCCCTCCTCCTCCACTCTCTCCTTCCCTCCTCCTCCACTCTCTCTCCTTCCCTCCTCCTCCTCCCTCTCTTCTTCCCTCCTCCTCCTCTCTCTCTCCTTCCCTCTTTATCCTCTCTCTCTCCATCCCTCCTCCTCCTCTCTCTCTCCTTCCCTCCTCCTCTCTCTCTCCTTCCCTCCTCCTCCTCTCTCTCTCTCTCTCTTCCCTCCTCCTCCTCTCTCTCCTTCCCTCCTCCTCCTCTCTCTCTCCTTCCATCCTCCTCCTCTCTCTCTCCTTCCTCCTCCTCTCTCTCTCCTTCCCTACTCATCATCCCTACTCCTCCTCTCTTTCCTTCCCTCCTCCTCCTCCTCTCCTTCCCTCCTCCCCTCCTCCTCTTCCCTCTCTCCTTCCCTCCCCTTCCTCTCTCTCTTTTCCCTCCTCATCCTCTCTCTCTCCTTCCCTCCTCCTCCTCTCTCTCTCTTCCTTACTCATCTTCCCTCCCCGTCCTCTCTCTCCCATTCCCTCCTCCTCCTCCTCTCTCTCTCCTTCCCTCCTCCTCTTCCCTCTCTCCTTCCCTACTCATCCTCCCACCTCCTTCTCTCTCTCTCCTCCCCTCCTCCTCCTCCTCCCTCTCTCCTTCCCTACTCATCTTCCCTACTCCTCTCTCTCCTTCCCTCCTCCTCCTCCCTCTCCTTCCCTACTCCTCTTCCCTCTCTCATTCCCTCCTCCTCTCCTTCCCTACTCATCTGCCCTACTCCTCCTCTCTCTCTCCTTCCCTACTCATCTTTCCTCCTCCTCCTTCCCTCTCTCCTTCTCTCGCTCCTTCCTCACTCCTCCTCCTCCTCCTTCCCTACTCCTCTTCTCCCTCTCCTTCCATCCTCCTCCTCCTCCTCCTCTTTACCTCTCTCCTTCCCTCAATTCTCCTGTCTTTCTTACTTCCTGCTTCCTGTGTTTAATCTCTCCACGAGAAGGCAGACATTATTACCCATCAGCCCCCCTGTCAGCTCCTGTTAAGCAGACATGATCTCCATTCCGGCTCTATTTGCATCCAACACAGGATACAGGAAGACAAAGATGGAATCACAGAAGGAGAGAGAGAGACAGTGCAGCACCCAGCCTCACCTTACTAGAATCTGAAGTCCAAATGTCTACTGTTTGCTGATGATCTGGTGCTTCTGTCACCAACCAAGGAAGGCCTACAGCAGCACCTAGATCATCTGCAAAGATTCTGCCAGACCTGGGCCCTGACAGTAAATCTCAGGAAGACAAAAATAATGGCGTTCCAAAAAAGGTCCAGTTGCAAGGACAACAAATACAAATTCCATCTAGACACTGTTGCCCTACAGCACACAAAACACTATACATACCTCAGCCTGAACATCAACGCCACAGGTAAGGGCGCTGATGTTTAGGCCGAGAAGGGCCTTCTATGCCATCAAAAGGAACATACAATTCATCATACCAATTAGCATCTGGCTAAAAATACTTGAATCAGTTATAGAACCCAATGCCCTTTATGGTTGTGAGGTCTAGGGTCCTCTCACCAACCAAGAATTCACAAAATGGGACAAAGTCCAAATTGAGACTCTGCACGCAGAATTCTGCTAAAATATCCTCTATGTACAACGTAGAACACCAAATAATGCAGAGCAGAATTAGCTTCCCACTAATGATCAAAATCCAGAAAAGCACAGTTAAATTCTACAACCACCTAAAAGGAAGAAATTCCCTAACATTCCATAACAAAGCCATCACCTACAGAGAGATGAACCTGGAGATGAGTCCCCTAAGCAAGCTGGTCCTGGGGCTCTGTTCACAAACACAAACACACCCCACAGAGCCACAGGACAGCAACACAATTAGACCAAAATCATGAGAACTCAAAAAGAACTCATTACTTGACACATTGGAATAAAAGAAAAATGGTCAAACTGAGTAAACTAGAATGCCATTTGTCCCTAAACAGAGAGGACACGGTGGCAGAATACCTGACCACTGTGACTGACCCCAAACAGAGAGGACACAGTGGCAGAATACCTGACCACTGTGACTGACCCTAAACAGAGAGGACACAGTGGCAGAATACCTGACCACTGTGACTGACCCTAAACAGAGAGGACACAGTGGCAGAATACCTGACCACTGTGACTGACCAAAACTTAAGGAAAGCTTTGACTATATACAGACTCAGTGAGCATAGCCTTGCTATTGAGATAGGCTGCCGTAGGCAGACCTGGCTCTCAAGGGAAGACAGGCTATGTGCACACTGCCCACAAAATGAGGTTGAAACTAAGATACACTTCCTAACCTCCTGCCAAATGTATGACCATATTAGAAACAGATTTTAACTCAGATTACATAGACCCACAAAGAATTTCGAAAACATACCCAATTTTGATAAACTCCCATATCTGCTGGGTGAAATACCACAGTGTGACATCACAGCAGCAATATTTGTGACCTGTTGCCACAAGAAAAGGGCAACCAGTGAAGAACAAACACCATTGTAAATACAACCCATATTTATTGACTTTCCCTTTTTTACTTTAACTATTTTTTACAACGCTACATATAGACATAATATGACATTTGAAATGTCTTTAGTCTTTTGGAACTTCTGTGAATGTAATGTTTACTGTACATTTTTATTGTTTATTTTACTTTATTTATTGTCTACTTCGCTTGCTTTCGCAATGTAAACATATGTTTCCCACGCCAATAAAGCACTTGAATTTAAATTGAATAGAAATTGAATTGAGAGAGCAAGAGACAGACAGACAGACAGACAGACAGACAGACAGACAGACAGACAGACAGACAGACAGACAGACAGACAGACAGACAGACAGACAGACAGACAGACAGACAGACAGACAGACAGACAGACAGACAGACAGACAGACAGACAGACAGACAGACAGACAGACAGACAGACAGACAGACAGACAGACAGACAGACAGAGATAGAGAGAGAGACTCATCTGTAGTCATTCTACCACAATGCTCTCAATGTAATTCTCAAAACAAAAATCTCTCTCCCCTTCCCCTCTCCTCTTTCCCCCTGTCTCCTCTTCCCCCTCTCTTCTTCCCTCTCTCTCCTCTTCCCCCTCTCTCCTCTTCCCCCCCTTCTCTCCCTCTCCTCTGACAGTTTCCCAGCACCAGCAGGATGTGGTGTGATTCATGTTGTGTTATAATTCTCTATAAGCTTTGTCAGGATAGATTTCAATATGTCTTAACTGCTCTGACAGTGCTGAGGTCAGGGAAAGATTACATTTCATCTGGTTTCATATAGAGGGCACAGTTCTACCCTCCTCTCACGGGCACCCTATAACTATGTCAGACGTACCATTACAGAGTCTCGTTCTGGACCTGTGTGTCTGTTGGTAAGATCACAGCGTTATCATTGAGAGGGTTGTGGGTTCAATTCCCACTGAGGCCAAAAATGCGAACCTGTATGCACTCGCTGTTTGTTGCAAGTCAGAAATGGTTTCAGTCATTTTTGCACCATTCATTTCCCCCAGAATAATTTTTGAAACACCTCAAATAAGGTCTGTATTTGGTGTAGGTTTACCCTGGCATGGTGTTTTCATAACCATGTAAATCTCTTTCGGATTCGAAAATGCCAACTAGCATCAAAGTAGATGTTATACAAGCTAATGCACATCATTTCTAGCTGACAGGCATTGTGTCAATTTAAAACTTGCACAAGACAGTTCACAGAATTATCAATTTGAAAGAAATGCAGCCAATTTATTCATTCCTACATTTGGCATCAGATAGTTAATCCAGATTCTTGACTTTGCCTCGATTCGGCAGTCTCATCAAGACCACCATGGCATTTGTAGTTCCACGTGGCATTTGTAGTTCCACGTTAGCAGCTTATTACGACAGCATTTTTGGGGAGTAAATACAGGTGAATATATTGATAAAAGTCACCTTGTCCTAGAGAGATTTACACAGTTATCAAAACATCACGACAGGGAAAAACTATTGCCATTTCCCTGTTTGAACACGGAACACAGTCCTTATTGAACTGGACTGTGTGTTTACAGTGTTTCTAAAACTGTGTGTTTACAGGCAGTTGGTCCTGTCATCATTCACTTTGAATGGTGGAAAATCGTTCACTAACTGGACTGTGGACAGGCCATTTTTGAACTGGACCTGCAGTTTTGAAACACTAGGCTTTATGGGTGGATTACAGGCAGTTGGGCTTGTCATCACAACTGGACTGTGGTGGCAGTTGGGCTATACTTTGAACTGTTGTTTACAGGCAGTCTTGTCATGTCACTTTGAACTGTTCAGGCAGTTTGAACTGGACTGTGTGTTTACAGGCAGTTGGGCTTGTCATCGTTCACTTTGAACTGGACTGTGTGTTTACAGGCAGTTGGGCTTGTCATCGTTCACTTTGAACTGGACTGTGTGTTTACAGGCAGTGGGGCTTGTCATCGTTCACTTTGAACTGGACTGTGTGTTTACAGGCAGTTGGGCTTGTCATCGTTCACTTTGAGCTAAAAATCGAATGAGCAAACATTAGATAAACCATTACAAACTTTATTTTATTTGTTTATTTAACTAGGCAAGTCAGTTATAAACAAATTCTTATTTACATTGACGGCCTAGTTGGCCATCAAAATTGCATTGAAACAACGGGGAATTGTAGCCTGCTCCTCCTTGTGCAGCTTGTCTGTGAATACATGCTTGTGCCAATCCACGTTTTGACAACTGAATTGGAACTTGCCTGCCTGCCATTTGATCGATGCCAAATAGGTTTGATTGACAACGAAGAGATATGCTATCTGTGGATAAGAATCGTTAACGTTCAGCATAGCTAGCTAGCAAAACAGCATAGCATAGATAGCTAGCAAAACAGCATAGCATAGCATAGCTAGCTAGCAAAACAATTCACATTTCTTGCTAGCTAAACAAATGACACTTGCACCTCTTGCTGTAGCCACCGTAAATCAATATTAAGGGGAAAAGTCAGTCACTCACCCACTCTTCCAATGACATCACATCCACCCAGCAGCTAGTTAGCTAGCTAATGTTTGGCTCCGTGTTTTTAGCTTGCCCCCCCCAAAATTGCTAGCTACGTAAATAGATACACTAGCCTAAGGGTGTCAAACTCAATCAAGCCACAGGCCATATTGAAAAAATACAACACATTTGTGGGCCTGACATAGACTATTTGTTTTTACAAAGAAAATTGCATCAGCGACTTAAACAGGCAATTGTTTTATTATAAAACACTTTATAATGTCCAATTATGGTGCTGTACACAGCATTTTGACATATTAAAACAAAATAAGAGATACTTAATATTTGTCCAGCCTTTGCTGCTAATCAAAATGTATTTAATACCTCAAAATATCAGAAATGTTGCTGTATTTGATGTAACTTTAAACTTAAAACATGTTTTTCATATTTTTTCACAGCACCGATCACTGGTGCGGTTGAATACAGCATTGCTATATGGGCTCATTCAAAATGTATTATAGTTGTGTAGCACTCAACGTGTATTATAGTTGTGTAGCATTCAACGTGTATTATAGTTGTGTATCACTCAACGTGTATTATAGTTGTGTATCATTCAACGTGTATTATAGTTGTGTAGCATTCAACGTGTATTATAGTTGTGTAGCATTCAACGTGTATTATAGTTGTGTAGCACTCAACGTGTATTATAGTTGTGTAGCACTCAACGTGTATTATAGTTGTGTAGCACTCAACATGTATTATAGTTGTGTAGCATTCAACGTGTATTATAGTTGTGTAGCATTCAACGTGTATTATAGTTGTGTAGCATTCAACGTGTATTATAGTTGTGTAGCACTCAACGTGTATTATAGTTGTGTAGCACTCAACGTGTATTATAGTTGTGTATCATTCAACGTGTATTATAGTTGTGTAGCACTCAACGTGTATTATAGTTGTGTAGCACTCAACGTGTATTATAGTTGTGTAGCCAGCCTACTGCTCAAATGATGCTGTAACAGATCTACATGTTTCTTCTTTGCCTGGTATTTTGGGGCAGGTTTAGTTTTTTTGGGTTGTCAAGCTTTAAAGACCGAAGCCAGACTGCAACATTTTAGTAGCCAGCTGCATGTGTCTGTACACTTTCCCTAAGCTACGCGTTGTAAACGGGAGACGCGAAAACAATTGCAGTTGAATTCGCAGAGGCGAATGCAACAGGCTGTAATTTCATAAAGTAGATGACTTAACTGTTGACTTAACTGTTGACTTAACTGTTGACTCAACTGTTGACTTAACTGTTGACTTAACTGTTGACTTAACTATTGACTTAACTGTTGACTCAACTGTTGACTTAACTGTTGACTTAACTGTTGACTTAACTGTTGACTTAACTGTTGACTTAACTATTGATTTAACTGTTGATTTAACTGTTGACTTTGACTCAACTGTTGACTCAACTGTTGACTTAACTGTTGACTTAACTGTTGATTTAACTGTTGACTTAACTGTTGACTTAACTGTTGACTTAACTGTTGATTTTACTGTTGACTTAACTGTTGATTTAACTGTTGACTTAACTGTTGACTTAACTGTTGACTCATGTATACTTGCTTGAATGTCCTATTTGGCCCACGGGCCTTTGGTTTGAGCCTAGCAAGTTATCCACGTTAAGACTGACTGGTGATTACTGCCCTTTGTTTGTTTGTATTAACATTAGTAGGGTCCTCAATTTTTGTTAAAAATATTGAGTCATTTGAAACTGAAACTGTGTGGAGGCAGCAAACAATGTACCAGACCAGCTGTGATTTACAACCTGATAGCAATATTTTTGGGACCCTTCAAGAAAATATATTGGTGAACTATATGAACCGTGCATTGAACTGCATCCATCTATTCCGACAACAATGTCTTAGTGTCATGGAACGTTGAGTCAAATAGAACATATTTTAAAACCTGATAAAGTTGGTTTTGAAACAAAATTGTATATTTTTGACTGATATTATGATTGTCTGTTTATTTTCATATCTGCAAAGTATTTAAAACGCTGTCAGTTCCTCTTCAAGGTTCTGTAAAGTGGTAAATATACAGTATGCATGAATGATTAGGTCGCTTGGGATAAATAACATATAGCATTATTATTACATTACTTAAAGGCAATATGTCTGCATTGTGTAACCGGTGGTAACTCAGTGATATCAGTGAATGTTCTGTTATCACAGCAGAGTGAAACTGGTAGTAGTGTGATTGTGGACAGTTGTCTTTTCTATGGTTGACTGACTGATGCTGTAATACAGCCATGAGAGAGAGAGAGATTACATTACTTTGGCCTCTGTGTCTATGGCTCTTTAGGATGAAAATGGCCCCCTCCCATCCACAGGGCAAGAGTGGTCACTGAATGGTTTGATGAGCAGGACAATGATGTAAACCATATTCCATGGCCGTCTCAGTCACCAGATCTCAACCCAATTGAACACTTATGGGAGATCAGAAGCCACTCCTGAGACAGCAATTTCCACCATCATCTACAAAACAACAAATGATGGAATTTCTCATGGAAGAATGTTCCAGACAGTTGTAGAATCTATGCCAGGGTTCATTGAAGACGTTCTGGCTCATTGTGGCACAATGCCCTATTAAGATACTTTATGTTGGTGTTTCCTTTTGTCAGGGGTAGAGAGGGGATGTAGAGACAGGCTGGATAGAGAGGGGACATAGAGACAGGCTGGGTAGAGAGGGGACGTAGAGACAGGCTGGGTAGAGAGGGGATGTAGAGACAGGCTGGATAGAGAGGGGACATAGAGACAGGCTGGGTAGAGAGGGGACGTAGAGACAGGCTGGGTAGAGAGGGGACGTAGAGACAGGCTGGGTAGAGAGGGGACGTAGAGACAGGCTGGGTAGAGAGGGGACGTAGAGACAGGCTGGGTAGAGAGGGGACATAGAGACAGGCTGGGTAGAGAGGGGACATAGAGACAGGCTGGATAGAGAGGGGACATAGAGACAGGCTGGGTAGAGAGGGGACATAGAGACAGGCTGGGTAGAGAGGGGACATAGAGACAGGCTGTGTAGAGAGGGGACGTAGAGACAGGCTGGGTAGAGAGGGGACGTAGAGACAGGCTGGGTAGAGAGGGGACATAGAGACAGGCTGGGTAGAGAGGGGACGTAGAGACAGGCTGGGTAGAGAGGGGACGTAGAGACAGGCTGTGTAGAGAGGGGACATAGAGACAGGCTGTGTAGAGAGGGGACGTAGAGACAGGCTGGGTAGAGAGGGGACATAGAGACAGGCTGTGTAGAGAGGGGACATAGAGACAGGCTGGGTAGAGAGGGGACATAGAGACAGGCTGGGAAGAGAGGGGACGTAGAGACAGGCTGGGTAGAGAGGGGACATAGAGACAGGCTGGGTAGAGAGGGGACGTAGAGACAGGCTGTGTAGAGAGGGGACATAGAGACAGGCTGGGTAGAGAGGGGACGTAGAGACAGGCTGGGTAGAGAGGGGACGTAGAGA
Source organism: Oncorhynchus gorbuscha (assembly GCF_021184085.1). Classification (NCBI taxonomy): domain Eukaryota; kingdom Metazoa; phylum Chordata; class Actinopteri; order Salmoniformes; family Salmonidae; genus Oncorhynchus; species Oncorhynchus gorbuscha. The sequence continues at coordinate 91,472,932 of NC_060182.1, read as the reverse complement.
CAGGCTGGGTAGAGAGGGGACGTAGAGACAGGCTGGGTAGAGAGGGGACGTAGAGACAGGCTGGGTAGAGAGGGGACGTAGAGACAGGCTGGGTAGAGAGGGGACATAGAGACAGGCTGGGTAGAGAGGGGACATAGAGACAGGCTGGGTAGAGAGGGGACATAGAGACAGGCTGGGTAGAGAGGGGACGTAGAGACAGGCTGGGTAGAGAGGGGACATAGAGACAGGCTGGGTAGAGAGGGGACATAGAGACAGGCTGGGTAGAGAGGGGACATAGAGACAGGCTGGGTAGAGAGGGGACATAGAGACAGGCTGGGTAGAGAGGGGACATAGAGACAGGCTGGGTAGAGAGGGGACGTAGAGACAGGCTGGGAAGAGAGGGGACATAGAGACAGGCTGGGTAGAGAGGGGACATAGAGACAGGCTGGGTAGAGAGGGGATGTAGAGACAGGCTGGGTAGAGAGGGGACATAGAGACAGGCTGGGTAGAGAGGGGACGTAGAGACAGGCTGGGTAGAGAGGGGACATAGAGACAGGCTGGGTAGAGAGGGGACGTAGAGACAGGCTGGGTAGAGAGGGGACGTAGAGACAGGCTGGGTAGAGAGGGGACATAGAGACATGCTGGGTAGAGAGGGGACATAGAGACAGGCTGGGTAGAGAGGGGACTTAGAAACAGGCTGGGTAGAGAGGGGACATAGAGACAGGCTGGTTAGAGAGTGGACATATAGACAGGCTGGGTAGAGAGGGGACAGAGAGACAGGCTGGGTAGAGAGGGGACACAGAGACAGACATGTACGCACCTCTGTGTGTGTGTGTGTGTGTGTTTGCTCTTTGTGTGGTGAGGAGAGGAGAGGAGAGGAGATTGATTGATGTTCTCAGGGGACAGAGATGAACTCACTCACTGGGTAATGAATTGCAGAGACATTATGCAAATTGTATGCTAATTATCTAATCATGTTTGATTGCATTAAGGAGGTCTCTCTTCTTGCTAACCTTGAGGAGACATTAATAATCAAATGCTGATCAGTACTGGGTCTGGGACTCTCTCTTCTTGCTAACCTTGAGGAGACATTAATAATCAAATGCTGATCAGTACTGGGTCTGGGACTCTCTCTTCTTGCTAACCTTGAGGAGACATTAATAATCAAATGCTGATCAGTACTGGGTCTGGGACTCTCTCTTCTTGCTAACCTTGAGGAGACATTAATAATCAAATGCTGATCAGTACTGGGTCTGGGACTCTCTCTTCTTGCTAACCTTGAGGAGACATTAATAATCAGATGCTGATCAGTACTGGGTCTGGGACTCTCTCTTCTCTCACACACTCTCACGCACGCACACGCACACACACACACACACACACACACACACACACACACACACACACACACACACACACACACACACACACACACACACACACACACACACACACACACACACACACACACACACACACACACACACACACACACACACACACACACACACAGCATTCAACACCATAGTCCCCTCCAAGCTCATCACTAAGCTAAGGACCCTGGGACTAAACAACTCCCTCTGCAACAGGATCCTGGACGTCTTGACGGGCCGCCACCAGGTGTTGAGCGTAGGCAACAACACCTCCGCCACACTGACCTTCAACACAGGGCCCACCTCCACATCGACGGGCCCGAGAGCTTCAATTTCCCCGGTGTCCACATCACTAAGGAATTAACGTGGTCTACACACACCAACACAGTTGTGAAGAGGGCCAATCTTCCCCATGGCTGGCTACCCAGACTCCTTGTGATGATAAACGCCACACCCAGGGACGTTAGTTTCTTCTCCATAATAAGTCTGGATCTGAGTACATCCCGACCCTACACAAACACAATTGGGGCCATCCAATTGGTCCAGAAACTGATAGGTTGGGTCAGAGCCAGAAGCGACCATTTAAAAATGTGTCGTTGGCTTTGATGCTCTGATTAGATGGAGACAATCCGATTGCTGACAACTGTACAACGCTCATCGCGACCCTTATCATCACAAATTACGTCAGTGATGTCAATTTCAGACTCAAGTACCTAGCGAATGACAGAGCAGCTGAATTTAGATTTGTCAGGCTACTCTTCCCCCCACAGGAGGCTGAAAAGATTTGGGCCCTCAGAGGGTGGTGAGTACGACACAGTACATCGTTTTACCCCCGAGCTATGAGACTTCGAAACAAGACTTTTAAACAGTGAATCAAAAGTTTACCTGCTGCTGCAACTGTCTATGTGATATTTGTCTATTTGTCTATTTGGTATTTGATATTTGCCTATTTGATATTTGTCTATTTGATATTTGTCTATTTGTCTATGTGATATTTGTCTATTTGTCTATGTGATATTTGTCTATTTGTCTATGTGATATTTGTCTATTTGTCTATGTGATATTTGATATTTGTCTATTTGTCTATGTGATATTTGTCTATTTGTCTATTTGGTATTTAATATTTGTCTATTTGTCTATTTGGTATTTGTCTATTCATACCCCCCCCTCTCTCTCTCTCTCTCTCTCTCTCTCTCTCTCTCTCTCTCTCTCTCTCTCTCTCTCTCTCTCTCTCTCTCTCATGCATTTAAAAAAAAATCTGCATTGTTGAAAAAGGACCCTTAAGTAAGTGTTTCAATGATAGTCTACACCTGTTGTTTACGAAGCTTGTGATGAAAATAAATATATATATAAATATATACAGTGGGGAGAACAAGTATTTGATACACTGCAGAAACCTGCGGAATCGGCAGTGTATCAAATACTTGTTCTCCCCACTGTATATATTTATATATATATTTACACATTGTGTGTGACACAGGTCAGCCTCTAGCCTTTTTTGGGGGGGTCCTTAATCAAGATTTCATAGAAGAAATGTTGCTGTTTTAAAGATAATGTCCTGAAATTTGGACAAATTGTTCATGACTTCATTAGGCCATGTTAATGATATGTGAGTGAGAGGGACTACTTCATTAGGCCATGTTAATGATATGTGAGTGAGAGGGACTACTTCATTAGGCCATGTTAATGATATGTGAGTGAGAGGGACTACTTCATTAGGCCATGTTAATGATATGTGAGTGAGAGGGACTACTTCATTAGGCCATGTTAATGATATGTGAGTGAGAGGGACTACTTCATTAGGCCATGTTAATGATATGTGAGTGAGAGGGACTACTTCATTAGGCCATGTTAATGATATGTGAGTGAGAGGGACTACTTCATTAGGCCATGTTAATGATATGTGAGTGAGAGGGACTACTTCATTAGGCCATGTTAATGATATGTGAGTGAGAGGGACTACTTCATTAGGCCATGTTAATGATATGTGAGTGAGAGGGACTACTTCATTAGGCCATGTTAATGATATGTGAGTGAGAGGGACTACTTCATTAGGCCATGTTAATGATATGTGAGTGAGAGGGACTACTTCATTAGGCCATGTTAATGATATGTGAGTGAGAGGGACTAACAACACCAATAGGCCCCTGGACACATGCCCTGTGTGCCCAGTCAGCTAATAATGGCTGACTAAACCATCTTACCTATTAATCACTATATTTTTTATCTGATATGCTATAACTGCTCCCAACTGGTGTGAAAAATAGAGAGAGCACTGAAGGAGGAAGCCACGGCATTTGGATGCTGTTCCCGCCGTATTTATCCGGGAGGGATAGACGGGCATCGCTGAGCAGAGCGGGTTTCTGCATGCACCCGTTGGGCTGGCTCGTTGGGCTGGCTCGTTGGGCTGGCTCGTTGGGCGGGCTCGTTGGGTAGACTGGATCCAGAGTATCCTTCTATACTGGGCTGCAACGTCCCTCGGGGGTGTTTGAGATGCTGCAGACTGTGGAGAACCTCTTCCACGGCCATCCCCAGTTGAGCCAGCTGGTCATGGTGTTGACGTAGAAGATACCCTCGTTCGTCGACCGTCTGAGATATTTCCGACTTTCCTACTGCTTCCGTGGTTTGAGTTGGTAAGCAGGAAGCAGGTGCAGTGTAAGGGGTGCGTACTGGCGACAGAGAAGTCAGGCGCAGGAGAGCAAAAACTGTGTTTCCAACGGAGCAGTTTAATAATAAAAACCACCGGAATCAGAACAAACAATCAATGGGTATAAAACCTGTCGCACACCAGATAAACGTGCACAAAGCACTTACAATAAACAATTCCGGACAAGGACATGGGGGGAACAGAGGGTTAAATACACAACATGTAATGATGGAATTGAAACCAGGTGTGTGGGAAGACAAGACAAAACAAATGGAAAATGAAAAGTGGATCGATGATGGCTAGAAGACCGGTGCCGCCGACCGCCGAGCACCGCCCGAACAAGGAGAGGAACCAACTTCGGTGGAAGTGGTGAAATGCAGGAAGCATGTGAATGTGAAACGTTTAAATAATAAACAAAAAAACGAGTAACAAAACAATTCCATAAGGAGCCGGTAAACAACACCCCGGTAAACAACACTCTGGTAAACAACACCCCGGTAAACAACCCCCCTGGTAAACAACACTCTGGTAAATAACACTCTGGTAAACACCACTCCGGTAAACAACACCCCAGTAAACAACACTCTGGTAAACAACACTCTGGTAAATAACACTCTGGTAAACAACACTCTGGTAAACAACACTCTGGTAAATAACACTCTGGTAAACAACACTCTGGTAAACAACACTCCGGTAAACAACACCCCGGTAAACAACACTCTGGTAAACAACACTCCGGTAAACAACACCCTGGTAAACAACACTCTGGTAAACAACACCCCAGTAAACAACACTCTGGTAAACAACACTCTGGTAAACAACACCCCGGTAAATAACACTCCGGTAAACAACACTCTGGTAAACAACACTCTGGTAAACAACACCCTGGTAAACAACACTCTGGTAAACAACACTCCGGTAAACAACACTCTGGTAAACAACACTCTGGTAAACAACACTCTGGTAAACAACACCCCGGTAAACAACACTCTGTTAAACAACACTCTAGTAAACAACACTCTGGCAAACAACACTCTGGTAAACAACACTCTGGTAAACAACACCCCGGTAAACACGAACAATACCAACTGGTGAGAAAACATAAGGGAGCGACACATAAAGGGGAGGAAATGATGAAGGTGATGCAGTCCAGGTGTGAATCCATAATGATTAACAGGTGTGAATCCATAATGATTAACAGGTGTGAATCCATAATGATTAACAGGTGTGCATGATGATGCATCCCAGGACTGGTGGATAGTATTCCTGCAACGCCGGAGGGGAGGAGCAGGAGAAGATGTGACAGATTGCACTGCCAACATGGCACCTGGCGTATTCTGCTATTGTAACTCTCAACAGTAAATTGAGGACCCGACTGAGTTCCTGTTTTGTGTTTTGTACTTTTATATAGTTGGTCGGGGGCCCACTAACCTCCATGGGGACCTACGCACCTAGTCTGTGTATAGGCAGAGGCAGCACTGCACACACGCTCTGTGTGACAGAGAAGGACAGACAGGGACAGAGTTACAAATGGGGATAGAGAGGGACAGATAGGGACAGATGGGGACAGAGAGTGACCGATGGGGACGGTTAGGGACAGATGGGGACACAACCTTCCGGTTACAAGTCCAATGCTCTAACCACTAGGCTACCCTGCCGCCCCGGGGGCAGAGAGTGACAGATGACGACAGAGAGTGACAGATGACGACAGAGAGTGACAGATAGGACAGAGAGTGAGAGATGTGGACAGAGAGTGAGAGATGTGGACAGAGAGTGAGAGATGTGGACAGAGAGTGAGAGATGTGGACAGAGAGTGAGAGATGGGGACAGAGAGTGACAGATGGGGACAGAGAGTGACAGATGCCGACAGAGTGACATATGGGGACAGATAGGGACATATGGGGACAGAGAGTGACAGATGGGGACAGTTAGGGACTGATAGGGACAATTATGACAGATGGGGACAGAGAGTGACAGTTTGGGACAGATAGGGACGGAGTTACGAATGGGGATAGAGAGTGACAGATGGGGACAGAGAGAGACAGATGGGGACAGATAGGGACAGATAGGGACAGGGAAGTTACGTATTTGTGTACGTAGTCTGTGTGCCTGGGTGTGTATGCGTGTGTGTGTGTGTGTGTGTGTGTGTGTGTGTGTGTGTGTGTGTGTGTGTGTGTGTGTGTGTGTGTGTGTGTGTGTGTGTGTGTGTGTGTGTGTGTGTGTGTGTGTGTGTCAGGGGGCCTCTCAGAGTAAAACAGGTGTTTGTGTATTACAACGTCGTATTAGTCCAGGATTGCTCTATGTTTAAGCTGGACTTCCAGACCAGAGCCAGGGGAGATTGGGAAGGGAAAAGGTCAA
>NC_060182.1:91449075-91461575 GCF_021184085.1 Oncorhynchus gorbuscha | reverse complement strand
TCCTCTCCTCTCCTCCTCCTCTCCTCTCCTCTCCTCTCCTCTCCTCTCCTCTGTCCTCTCCTCCTCCTCTCTCCTCTCCTCTCTTCTCTCCTCTCCTCTCCTCTCCTCTCCTCTCCTCTCCTCTCCTCTCCTCTCCTCTCCTCTCCTCTCCTCTTTTCTCTTCTCCTCTCTTCTCTTTTCTTTTCTTCTCTTTTCTTCTCTTCTCTTCTCTTCTCTTTTCTTTTCTTTTCTTTTCTTCTCTTCTCTTCTCTTCTCTTCTCTTCTCTTCTCTTCTCTTCTCTTCTCTTCTCTACTTTTCTCCCTTCTCCCTCTCCCCCATCTCTCTCATATTGCCCCAGTGTTTCTCTCCTGTTTGCAGAGACCATGGAGGACAAACATTAAATAACGTGTTGTTAAAAAGCCATGAGCTCCGTTTTCCGCCAGGATGAGACACAGCAAATATACACTCACTCTTGTTCAGTGAGAGCGTGTGTGTGAGAGCGATCGAGTGTGTCAGTTTACATGTGTGTGTGTGTCAGTGTGTGTGTGTGGGCCCACTTAGACAACGACCCCCTGTTATGACAGTCCGATCCTGACATATTGAGACATTTTCAGAGCAGCAGGAGGCCACTGTAATATACAGCTCAAACCTTACTTGAGAGAGAGCAGACAAGCAGATGAGCTCCCATATTTTATTTAGTTCTTGAGCCCCCATATTTAGTGTTCTTAAAAATATATAGATTTAGTGTTAGATAAACTTGGATTTTTTTCACCACAATATTACCTTCACTTCAAATCAAAATTCCAAACCTACAACCTGATTTTGGACAATGTTACCCAGAAGGATTCCTACTACCAAAGATTCTTATTTCCAAGCAACACAGCAAATGCTCTGGCAAACCAACAACAGAAACCTGAAAACACCATCCAACCTGGAACTGAGTGAGTAATGTTAGTCTGAAGCTACTTTTAAAGCCAAGAAGAAAAATACATTACAATGAAATATTTTACTCTGTAAAGACTGAATGCTAAGTTAAGGCTACCGACCTTGACAGGACAGAACAGATCCGACTGCAACTTCAATTAGCACTGAGGTGTGAAGTGAGAGGTGTAAAAGCCAACCAATGGCAGGAGAGTTTCACAACCGCCCCCACCCAAATGCAGAGGCCTTTGAAGCCCCCTCCCTCTGTTCAGAGGTCATTACAATACAGGCGAGGGCACTAGAACAGTCTGCAGCACCCGGCCTCACCCTACTAGAATCTGAAGTCAGATGTCTACTGTTGGCTGATGATCTGGTGCTTCTGTCCCCAACCAAGGAGGTTCTACAGCAGCACCTAGATATTCTGCACAGATGTTTCCAGACCTGTGCCCTGACAGTAAATCTCAGTAAGACATATTGAATGAGTGTACATCCTAGCCCTACCCTGTGCTACTTGAGGGTATTGGAAAAATGGTTTCAGTTTCTTGTTGGGACAGGGGCCTATCAGGAGCAGGGTAGAGGTGATCCTTCCTGTTGTCCCTAGCAACCCTGACCTGGTAACACAATGCTGACACACCAGTAAAAAGTGGCTATTTGTGACCTCACACGAACCCCAGATCTGGGTCAAGGTAAAGGAAATGAAAAAGCTTTTCACTGGTAATATCTAATATTTGTAGGAAGAAAACGTAAGGTAGCTTTTTGCTTAGTCTGATCCCACAGCCGTGTTTCTGACCATATTTGTCTGTGTGGAATGCCATGAATCTGTGTGTGTGAATGTATGTCTGGGTGTTTGTGGACATTTGTGTGTGATTTATTCCTTCAACCAATTGACATTCCTTTCTCAGGTGCCCAGATTAATGAGTCATCCATTTTACTTGACAAACTTGGCAAAGTCAGCCAGTCCCTGGCAGAGGGCAGGCCACACGATAACTGCTGTTATATGTGTTGTGTCTGTTTCACCCAGACAGACACTCCAGAGGCCCCATACTGCATAGTGAATCCTGATGTTAATAATATAATAATATATGCCATTTAGCAGACGCTTTTATCCAAAGCGACTTACAGTCATGTGTGCATACATTCTACGTATGGGTGGTCCCGGGGATCGAACCCACTACCCTGGCGTTACAAGCGCCATGCTCTACCAACTGAGCTACAGAAGGACCACATCTTGCTCTGGCTCCTGTAGCTCCACAGCAATGTAACGGCCAATCGATTTGGCAATAGTGACCTTAGAGAGAGAGAGACCGCGAGAGTTTTCAATGATCGAGACATATTTTGACAACATTTTCCGGTAGTAAGAAAATATGAAGACTTTGAAATGGCTTTTTAGAATCTGTGCATCATCACACAAGCCTTTTCTATCCTCTCTAGTCATTGGCCGCTTAGGTCAAGTCCTGACGTACCAATGTGGATCTATTTCTCTTAGGCAGCCTGATCCCAGATCTGTTTGTGCTGTCTTGCCGTGACCATAGGGTTTGGCCATAAAGCAAAAACATATCTGGGACCAGGTTATCTATGATAACCTTATAGATAACCTCATAGATAACCTGATCCCAGATCTGTTTGTGCTGTCTTGCCGTGACCACAGGAGTTGTAAATGCAAACTCTCGCACACTGGTCTGTTTGTGGCTGGTTGAGAGTGCATATTATCCTAATAAATTACTTCAGGGCTGAGAATCAATCCACCAGTTTCTCTCATCAGAAGGCTAGAGAAAAACACCAGCTTTGTTCTTCAATGATACGCTTTCTGACTATTGAGACCCAGCCAGATGGGTTCCTGCTTTCCGATTGTTTTCTAAAACGCAATTAATGCAGTCGCTAATAGGAACAAATCAATGTGGAAAAAGTATTGGCTGGCCCTAGTCTTTCTCCCATTGGCTGACTGGCTGGCCCTAGTCTTTCTCCCATTGGCTGACTGGCTGGCCCTAGTCTTTCTCCCATTGGCTGACTGGCTGGCCCTAGTCTTTCTCCCATTGGCTGACTGGCTGGCCCTAGTCTTTCTCTCATTTGCTGACTGGCTGGCCCTAGTCTTTCTCCCATTGGCTGACTGGCTGGCCCTAGTCTTTCTCTCATTTGCTGACTGTCTGTCCCTAGTCTTTCTCCCACTGGCTGACTGGCTGGCCCTAGTCTTTCTCCCATTGGCTGACTGGCTGGCCCTAGTCTTTCTCTCATTGGCTGACTGGCTGGCCCTAGTCTTTCTCCCATTGGCTGACAGGCTGGCCCTAGTCTTTCTCCCACTGGCTGACGTGTGGCCCTAGTCTTTCTCCCACTGGCTGACTGGCTGGCCCTAGTCTTTCTCCCACTGGCTGACTGTCTTACTGTCTGACTGGCTGGTCCTAGTCTTTCTCCCATTGTGACTGGCTTACTGCCTGACTGGCTGGCTGATTGGATGACTGGCTGAGTGACTGGCTGTGTGACTGGCTGGCTGGCTTGCTAACTGACTGGCTGGCTGGCTGACTGGCTGCCTAGCTGGGTGACTATTTGTCAGACTGGCTGACTATCTGTCTGACTGGTTGGCTGGCTGGCTGACTGGCTGGCACACCAATAGAGTAATTTCCTTTTCCGTTAAATAAACATTGTGTGTCGCCGGGCTGGTTTTTCCTTCCCGATCGCTCCGTTTATGGAATCAGAGACTTTAAAGAAGCCAGCCATGTTCTTTCATGTGTGCTGCCTCTGTGTTAGTGCTTGAGGATATTGAGGTGCTCTGCAGAGAGAGAGAGAGGGAGGAAAAGAGGAGAAGAGAGGAATAATATTCTGATGAGGGAATATTTTCTGTTTAGTGGTGTTGGCTTTCTTGTTACCTGTCTGGTGGCAAGGTGAGCTGGTGGATTGTACAGTGTATTCAGTATTCAGCCCCATTCCATTTGTCCATATTTTGTTATCTGTTATTGTAAAATTGATTCAATTCTTTTCCCCATCAATCTACACACAATACCACATAATTACAAAGCAAAAACAGGTTTGCAAATGTCTTTTTTTTAAATCCAGAAATACCTTATTTACATAAGTATTCAGACCCTTTGCTATGAGACTGGAAATTGAGCTCAGGTGCATCCTGTTTCCATTGATCATCCTTGAGATGTTTCTACAACTTGATTTGAGTTTACCTGTGCTAGATTCAATTGATTGGACATGATTTGGAAAGGCATTCACCTGTCTATATAAGGTCCCAGACTTGACAGTGTATGTCAGAGCAAAAACCAAGCTATGAGGAAGAAGGAATTGTCTGTATTGATCTGAGACAGAATTGTGTCGTGGCACAGGGGAAGGGTACCAAAACATGTCTGCAGCATCGAAGGTCCCCAAGAACAGTGAACATCGAACTCCCTCACGACGCCAGGACAGCGGAGTCAATCACCACCTTCCGGAGACACCTGAAACCCCACCTCTTTAAGGAATACCTAGGATAGGATAAGTAATCCCTCTCACCCCCCCCCCTTTAATATTTAGATGGACTATTGTAAAGTGACTGTCCCACTCGATGTCATAAGGTGAATGCACCAATTTGTAAGTCGCTCTGGATAAGAGCGTCTGCTAAATGACTTAAATGTAATGTAAATGTAACAGTGGCCTCCATCATTCTTAAATGGAAGAAGTTTGGAACCATCAAGACTCTTCTTTGAGCTGTCCACCTGGCCAAACTTAGCATTCGAGGGAGAAGGGCCTTGGTCAGGGAGGCGACCAAGAACCCGATGGTCACTCTGACAGAGCTCCAGAGTTCCTCTGTGGAGATGGAAGAACCTTCCAGGAGGACAACCATCTCTGCAGCACTAGAGTGGTCAGATGGAAGCCACTCCTCAGTGCCATTTGCACCTAAAGGACTCTCAGACCATGAGCAACAAGAGGAAGAAACCAGGCACCATCCCTATGGTGAAGCATGGTGGTGGCAGCATCATGTTCTGGGGATGTTTTTCAGCGGAATGAACTGGGAAACTAGTCAGGATCGAGGGAATGATGAGTGGAGAAAATTACAGGGAGATCCTTGGTGAAAACCTGCTCAAGAGCGCTCAGGACCTCTGGGGCGAAGGTACACCTTCCAACAGGACAACGACTCTAAGCACACAGCCAAGGCAATGCAGGAGTGGCTTCGGGACAGGTCTCTGAGTGTCCTTGAGTGTCCCAGCCAGAGACCGGACTTGAACCCTATCGAACATCTCTGGAGAGACCTGAAAATAGCTGTGTACCGATGCTCCCCATCCAACCTGACAGAGCTTGAGGGGATCTGCAGAGAAGAATTTGAGAAACTCCCCAAATACAGGTGTGCCAAACTTGTAGCGTCACACCCAAGAAGACCCAAGGCTTTAATCACTGCCTAAGGTGCTTCAACAAAGTAATGAGCAAATGGTCTGAATATTTAGTGATATTTCAGTTTATTATTTTATATAAATGTGCAAAATAATCTAAACAACTGTAAATTTTTTTCCATTTGTCATTATGGGTTATTGTATGTAGTTTGATGAGGGGAAAACATTGAATACATTTTTAGAATAAGGCTGTAATGTAACACAATGTGTAAAAGGTCAAGGGGTCTGAATACTTTCTGAATGCACTATATAGCAGGCAGACTGAAACAAACTATTTTATAAACTTATTTTACGCGTGTGTGTGTGTGTGTGTGTGTGTGTGTGTGTGTGTGTGTGTGTGTGTGTGTGTGTGTGTGTGTGTGTGTGTGTGTGTGTGTGTGTGTGTGTGTGTGTGTGTGAGAGAGAGAATGTTACAACTGATGGATGGCCCAGTGCTTTGATCATTGTCTCCTGTGTCTACACACACACATGCACGCACGCACGCACACACACACACACACACACACACACACACACACACACACACACACACACACACACACACACACACACACACACACACACACACACACACACACCTTTGTTCTTCCCTATCTGCTCATTTAGACATATGTCTGGTGGAATTGAAGCCTTAGGTTCTCTGTGTGCTAAGAGCATGACATTAGGTTACAGTTGCTCGTCATATAGTTTTCTTTCTCTCTCTCTCTCTGTCTGCCATGACATTTTGTTCTGTGTTCTTTGAAGCAGGACATTGAAACACTGTCACCACCTTTTAATATTCGTCTATCTCTGACCCCCCCTGACGCACTAATGAACTAATGTAATAGAAAACATGTCTCTATGTGTGATTTGGGCACAAGACCACGTCTCCCTTGTCTTTTCCCTTATGGAATCACTCAGTTGATTCACTATTGATCAGAGCATAGTGCTTCAGATACACAGATACTCTAATCAGTAGCTACTGTACATCATAGGGATCTGGAGGTGAGATGATTTACAGATCAAATAAAGGAACTAATCAATGTGAACAAGAAGGAGGTATGTAGGCTCCATATGAAGGTATCAGCCAGGCAGAGCCTCCACATCAGACGTAGGCTGCTGCTATCAAGGCTGGAGGTGTGGCTGGAGGCGTGGCTGGAAGCGTGGCTGGAGGCGTGGCAATCAGATTAATACCAAACAGAGAATGTTCTGGATTCCTCTCTTTTTTTCCTTCCAGCTCTATCACTTGGTTTCTTTTGCTGTGTGTCCCTGCTCTGAAGTCCACAAAGAGAGATGGAGGAGAGAGAGATGGAGGGGGGAAAAGTAATGGAGGAGAGAAAGAGAGAGAGGGAGAGAGAGAGAGCTGGGGAGAGAGAAAGAGAGCGAGGGAGAGAGAGAGAGAGCTGGGGAGAGAGAAAGAGAGAGAGGGAGAGAGTGAGCTAGGGAGAGACAAAGAGCAATGTAGGAGAGAGGAGAAACAGAGAGAGGGGAGAGAAAGAGATGGAGGAGAAGGAGAATGCAGAGTGAGAGAGGGAGAGAGAGGTACAGAGAGAGAGAGAGATACAGAGAAAGAGAGAGAGGTACAGAGAAAGAGAGAGAGGTACAGAGAGAGAGATGTACAGAGAGAGAGAGAGGTACAGAGAGAGAGATGTACAGAGAGAGAGAGAGAGAGAGAGAGGTACAGAGAGAGAGAGATGTACAGAGAGAGAGAGGTACAGAGAGAGAGATGTACAGAGAGAGAGGTACAGCGAGAGAGAGAGAGGTACAGAGAGAGATGTACAGAGAGAGAGAGAGATGTACAGAGAGAGAGAGGTACAGAGAGAGAGGGATGTACAGAGAGAGAGGTACAGAGAGAGAGAGAGGTACAGAGAGAGAGAGAGAGGTACAGAGAGAGAGAGGTACAGAGAGAGAGAGAGATGTACAGAGAGAGAGAGAGGTACAGAGAGAGAGAGGTACAGAGAGAGAGAGGTACAGAGAGAGAGAGAGGTACAGAGAGAGAGGTACAGAGAGAGATGTACAGAGAGAGAGAGAGGTACAGAGAGAGAGGTACAGAGAGAGAGGTACAGAGAGAGATGTACAGAGAGAGAGAGAGGTACAGAGAGAGATGTACAGAGAGAGAGAGAGAGGTACAGAGAGAGGTACAGAGAGAGAGAGGTACAGAGAGAGAGAGAGGTACAGAGAGAGAGGTACAGAGAGAGATGTACAGAGAGAGAGAGAGGTACAGAGAGAGAGAGAGGTACAGAGAGAGAGAGAGGTACAGAGATAGAGAGATGTACAGAGAGAGAGAGGTACAGAGAGAGAGAGGTACACAGAGAGAGAGAGGTACAGAGAGAGAGAAAGGTACAGAGAGAGAGAGAGGTACAGAGAGAGAGGTACAGAGAGAGATGTACAGAGAGAGAGATGTACAGAGAGAGAGAGAGGTACAGAGAGAGAGAGGTACAGAGAGAGAGGTACAGAGAGAGAGAGGTACAGAGAGAGAGAAAGGTACAGAGAGAGAGGTACAGAGAGAGAGAGGTACAGAGAGAGAGAAAGGTACAGAGAGAGAGAGAGGTACAGAGAGAGAGAGGTACAGAGAGAAAGGTACAGAGAGAGAGAGTGGTACAGAGAGATGTACAGAGAGAGAAAGGTACAGAGAGAGAGAGAGCGGTACAGAGAGAGAGAGGTACAGAGAGAGAGAGATGTACAGAGAGAAAGGTACAGAGAGAGAGTGGTACAGAGAGAGAGAGAGAGATGTACAGAGAGAGAAAGGTACAGAGAGAGAGAGGTACAGAGAGAGAGAGAGGTACTGAGAGAGAGAGAGGTACAGAGAGAGAGAGATGTACAGAGAGAGAGAGAGAGGTACAGAGAGAGAGAGAGGTACAGAGAGAGAGAGAGTTACAGAGAGAGGTACACAGAGAGAGAGAGAGGTACAGAGAGAGAGTGAGATGTACAGAGAGAGAGAGAGAGGTACAGAGAGAGAGAGAGAGAGAGAGGTACAGAGAGAGAGTGAGATGTACAGAGAGAGAGAGAGAGAGAGAGGTACAGAGAGAGAGTGAGATGTACAGAGAGAGAGAGAGAGGTACAGAGAGAGAGAGAGATGTACAGAGAGAAAGGTACAGAGAGAGAGTGGTACAGAGAGAGAGAGATGTACAGAGAGAGAAAGGTACAGAGAGAGAGAGAGGTACAGAGAGAGAGAGAGGTACAGAGAGAGAGAGAGTTACAGAGAGAGAGATGTACAGGGAGAGAGAGAGGTACAGAGAGAGAGAGAGAGGTACAGAGAGAGAGAGAGAGATACAGAGAGAGGTACAGAGAGAGAGAGAGAGGTACAGAGAGAGAGTGAGATGTACAGAGAGAGAGAGAGGTACAGAGAGAGAGAGAGAGGTACAGAGAGAGAGTGAGATGTACAGAGAGAGAGAGAGAGAGAGGTACAGAGAGAGAGTGAGATGTACAGAGAGAGAGAGAGAGAGAGAGGTACAGAGAGAGAGAGAGAGAGAGAGAGATACAAAATAATGGTGTTCCAAAAAAGGTCCAGTAGCCAAGAAAATGAACACAAATTCCATCGAGACACTGTTGCCCTAAAGCACACAAAGAAATATTTCTACCTTCCTTGGACTAAACATCAACGCCACAGGTAACTTCCACAAGGCTGTGAACGATCTAAGAGTCACGGCAAGAAGGGCCTTCTATGCCAACAAAGGAAATTAAAACTCAACTCAACTTAATTAGGATCTGGCCTAAAAATATTTACAGTAAATCAGTTGACAAATACATTGCCCTCTATAATTGTATGGTCTGGGGTCCACTCATCACCCAATAATTCATTAAATCTGATAAACACCAAATTGAGACTCTGCGTGCAGAATTCTGCAAAAATGTTATTTTTCTACAACGCAAAACCCCAGATAATGCTTTCAAAGCTGAATTCGGACTACACCCGCTAGTTATCAGTATCCAGAAAAGAGCTGTTAAATTCTACAACCACCTAAAAGGATGCGACACATTCCACCACAAATCCCTCACCTACAGATGAGATTAACCTGGGGAAGAGTCCCTTCAGCCAGCTGGTTCTAGGGCTCTCTTCACAAACACAAACAGACCCCACAGAGCCCCAGGACAGCAACACATTTAGATCCAACCAAATGATGAGAAAACCAAAAAAACTATTTCACACACTGGAAAGAATCACATTGGAATGTTATTTGCCTCTAAACAGAGAGTCCACAGTGACAGAATACCTGACCACTGTGATTGACCCCAAATTAAGAAAATCCTTGGCAATGTAGACTCAGTGAGCATAGCCTTGCTATTGAGAAAGGCCGTCGTAGGCAGACCTGGCTGTTCGAGATAAGACAGGCTATGTGCACACCGCCCAGAAAATGAGGTGGAAACTGAGCTGCACTTCCTAACCTTCTGCCAAATAGATGACCACATCGGAGACACATATTTCCCAAAGATCACACAGGCCCACAAAGAACATGAAAATAAATAAAACAATGATGAACTCCCATATCTGAGAGGTGAAATACTG
Source organism: Oncorhynchus gorbuscha (assembly GCF_021184085.1). Taxonomy (NCBI): domain Eukaryota; kingdom Metazoa; phylum Chordata; class Actinopteri; order Salmoniformes; family Salmonidae; genus Oncorhynchus; species Oncorhynchus gorbuscha. The sequence goes on along the minus strand of NC_060182.1, from coordinate 91,451,824 downwards.
TGACATCACAGGAGCAAGATTTGTGGCCCGTTGCCATGAGAAAAGGGCAACCAGTGAAGAACAAACAACATTGTAAATAAAACCTATATTTATCTGCTTATTTATCTTCCCTTTCATACTTCAACTACTTTCACATTGTTACAACACTGTACCTTGCCAATAATATAACTTTTGAAATGTCTAGAGAGAGAGAGAGAGAGATGTTGTTTATCAGAACTGGTTTTATGTGTAGTAATCACTGCCTGTCCCTATCAGCAGGCGGTGGTGTCCAGACAGAGGAATGATTCAGGCTGTGGTGTCCAGACAGAGGAATGATTCAGGCTGTGGTGTCCAGACAGAGGAATGATTCAGGCTGTGGTGTCCAGACAGAGGAATGATTCAGGCTGTGATGTCCAGACAGAGGAATGATTCAGGCTGTGGTGTCCAGACAGAGGAATGATTCAGGCGGTGGTGTCCAGACAGGGGAGTGGTGTCCAGACAGGGGAGTGGTGTCCAGACAGGGGAGTGGTGTCCAGACAGGGGAGTGGTGTCCAGACAGGGGAGTGGTGTCCAGACAGGGGAGTGGTGTCCAGACAGAGGAATGATTCAGGCTGTGGTGTCCAGACAGAGGAATGATTCAGGCGGTGGTGTCCAGACAGAGGAATGATTCAGGCTGTGGTGTCCAGACAGAGGAATGATTCAGGCGGTGGTGTCCAAAAAGAGGAATGATTCAAGCTGTGGTGTCCAAAAAGAGGAATGATTCAAGCTGTGGTGTCCAGACAGAGGAATGATTCAGGCTGTGGTGTCCAGACAGAGGAATGATTCAGGCTGTGATGTCCAGACAGAGGAATGATTCAGGCTGTGGTGTCCAAAAAGAGGAATGATTCAGGCTGTGGTGTCCAGACAGAGGAATGATTCAGGCTGTGGTGTCCAGACAGAGGAATGATTCAAGCTGTGGTGTCCAAAAAGAGGAATGATTCAGGCTGTGGTGTCCAAAAAGAGGAATGATTCAGGCTGTGGTGTCCAGACAGAGGAATGATTCAGGCTGTGGTGTCCAGACAGAGGAATGATTCAAGCTGTGGTGTCCAAAAAGAGGAATGATTCAGGCTGTGGTGTCCAAAAAGAGGAATGATTCAGGCTGTGGTGTCCAGACAGAGGAATGATTCAGGCTGTGGTGTCCAAAAAGAGGAATGATTCAGGCTGTGGTGTCCAGACAGAGGAATGATTCAGGCTGTGGTGTCCAGACAGAGGAATGATTCAGGCTGTGGTGTCCAGACAGAGGAATGATTCAGGCTGTGGTGTCCAGACAGAGGAATGATTCAGGCTGTGGTGTCCAGACAGAGGAATGATTCAGGCTGTGGTGTCCAGACAGAGGAATGATTCAGGCTGTGGTGTCCAGACAGAGGAATGATTCAGGCTGTGATGTCCAGACAGAGGAATGATTCAGGCTGTGATGTCCAGACAGAGGAATGATTCAAGCTGTGGTGTCCAGACAGAGGAATGATTCAGGCTGTGGTGTCCAGACAGAGGAATGATTCAGGCTGTGGTGTCCAGACAGAGGAATGATTCAGGCTGTGGTGTCCAGACAGAGGAATGATTCAGGCTGTGATGTCCAGACAGAGGCATGATTCAGACTGTGATGTCCAGACAGAGGAATGATTCAGGCACCTGATTGATATCTCATCCTGTGTGTGTGTCGGTGTGTGCGTACTCTCTATAGCCCTTCTCCCTCCTATCTGAAGGAGCTTTGAGGGACACTGAGTTACCGGAGCTTCTGTTTGTCTGCCACAGTTGTCTATCAAATATTCTACACGAGGATAGTCTGACATGTTCTTGCGTAATTACAATTTAAACAGACAGCTGTGACCATTTTCCTCCTCTTGTTCTGTATGTTACAGTACCAATGCTTCTGCTGTTATTATGACACCATTAAAGATAACCCACCCTATTTCCATGACAGAGTCAAGAAGATATGTAACTACGATGTTCATTTTCCCCAGAGGCCTACGTTAGCTCTCTGACTCTGACACCCGGGCAAGCTGTTTACAGTAATTCAACTAAGATGATACCTCAACACGGTATAGTTACATCTCTACAAGGCAATGATGTCATTAAGGTACAGGTGTTTGGTTTAATGATCCCCTATAAGGGCAGTGGACCAGGTTTTTATTCATATTAGGCACCAAACAAAAATAAAATGGACCGAAACAGGGAGGGACTACCTTGAATTGTCCAATAAGAAATGCTTGTTTTTTGCTTTCCGTTGCAGAGCATTTTGTTACGGTTTTTTCCAATGAATAGGACCCAGGTGTTTAGGTCAGGACATTGTTCTGTTTCATTCTGTTGAGGAATACGTGTTTAGTCAATTAGATTGGTGGTACAACTGCTTAGTAAATTATTTTTGAACAAGGCTGCTAAGATCAATTATGAACCAGCTCGCCACAGTCACTCGCTGTAGGATGTTGAGTCCTCCGGTTGGGTCGTAAAACTGTGGACGTTTCATTAGGTCAGCAGAGGAATAGAAAAAATGAACATAACATATTATAATAACTGTGTTATAGGACAGAGGACTGGCACATTAATAACAGGTAGTGTTCATATCTTGTCTTATTGGTGTTAGTATAATAGTTTGTTGATCACAGGCATTATGTATTTTATGATTTGTACACAATGATTTGTAATATGGCCTCATCATTGAGGGATGTGCACACATATTCTCTGTTATTGCAATCTACTTGTCCTCTTGTTCAGTTGTGCACCGGGCCCCCCC
>NC_060182.1:91439075-91444075 GCF_021184085.1 Oncorhynchus gorbuscha | reverse complement strand
TTCTTGTGGCAACAGGTCACACATCTTGCTGCTGTGACGGCACACTGTGGAATTTCACACAATAGATATTGGAGTTTATTCAAATTGGGTTCGTTTTATAATTCAATGTGGGTCTGTGTAATCTGAGGGAAATATGTTTCTCTTATATGGTCATACATTGGGCAGGAGGTTTCCAACTCATTTTGTGGCCAGCGAGCACATAGCCTGTCGTCTCTTGAGAGCCAGGTCTGATTACAGTGTCCTTTCTCAATAGCAAGGCTATGCTCACTGAGTCTGTACATAGTCAAAGCTTTCCTTTAGTTTGGGTCAGTCACAGTGGTCAGGTATTCTGCCACAGTGTACTCTCTGTTTAGGGTCAGTCACAGTGGTCAGGTATTCTGCCACAGTGTACTCTCTGTTTAGGGTCAGTCACAGTGGTCAGGTATTCTGCCACAGTGTACTCTCTGTTTAGGGCCAAATAGCATTCTATTTAACATTGTTTTTTAATTAATTATTTTCAATGTGTCCAGTAATTATCTTTTTTGTTTTCTCATGATTTGGTTGGGTCTAATTGTGCTGCTGTCCTGGGGCTCTGTGGGGTTTGTGTTTGTGAACAGAGCCCCAGGACCTGCTTGCTTAGGGGAGTCTTCTCCAGGTTCATCTCTCTGTAGGTGATGGCTTTGTTATGGAAGGTTTGGGAATCATTTCCTTTTAGTTGGTTGTAGAATTTAACTGCTCTTTTCTGGATTTTTGATAATTATCGTGTTTTTGCCTAATTCTGCTCTGCATGCATTATTATTTATTTTTTTAACGTTGTACACAGAGGATATTTTAGCAGAATTCTGCATGGTGTTTATCCCATTTAGTGATTTCTTGGTTTGTGAGCGGACCCCAGACCTCACAACCATAAAGGGCAATGGGTTCTATGACTGATTCAAGTATTTTTAGCCAGATCCTAATTGGTATGTCGAATTTGATGTTCCTTTTGATGATGTAGAAGGCCCTTCTTGCCTTATCTCTCAGATCGTTGACTGCTTTGTGGAAGTTACTTGTGGGGTGGATGTTTAGGCAGTGGTATGTAAAGTTTTTTGTGTGCTCTAGGGCAACGGTGTCTAGATGTCCCTCCCTCCCTCCCTCTATCTCTCTATCTCTCTCCCCCTTCCCCCTCTCTTTCTCTCTCCCCCACCACCCCACTCTCTCGCTCTGTCTCTCTCTCTCTCTGTCTCTCTGTCTGTCTCTCTGTGTCTTTTTTCTCTCCTTCCTTCCTTCCTTCCTTCCTTCCTTCCTTCCTTCCTTCCTTCCTTCCTTCCTTCCTTCCTTCCTTCCTTCCTTCCTTCCTTCCTTCCTTCCTTCCTTCCTTCCTTCCTTCCTTCCTTCCTTCCTTCATTCCTTCCCTCCTATCTCCCTCCCCCTCTCTCTATTCCCTTCTCTCTCTGTCCCCCCTCTCTCTTTCTCTCTCTCTCGTTCCCTCCCTCCTCCCCCCTCTCCCTCTCTCGTTCCCTCCCCCTCCCCCTCTCTCTCTCCCCCCATATCTCAATGCACATCAGCAAAGGACTTAACCTCTATGTTTCTCAGCCCAGCCAACCTGTTCCAGTGTTTCTCCATGGAATAATTCACCATTTAAAATCACAATTAGAATTCAAACCTCAAATCAATATCTCTCCCCCCCCCCACTGAGTACCACATAAAATGTGCCTGTCATCCAACCAAATATGAGGTTTTGGGAAACAATAAATCATTGTGTGTGCTATAGAAATGGATATTTTTATTTAACTAGGCAAGTCAGTTAAGAACAAATTCTTATTTTCGATGACGGCCTCCCAGGGAACAGTGGGTTAACTGTCTTGTTCAGGGGCAGAACGACAGATTTTTACCTCGTCTGCTCTGGGATTCGATTTTGCAAACTTCTGGTTACTAGTCCAATGCTCTAACCACTAGGCTACCTGCCACCTCTACACTCTAACCACTAGGCTACCTGCCACCTCTACACTCTAACCACTAGGCTACCTGCCACCTCTACACTCTAACCACTAGGCTACCTGCCACCTCTACACTCTAACCACTAGGCTACCTGCCACCTCTACACTCTAAACACTAGGCTACCTGCCACCCCTAAATGTATGTGGTTATATATCTGATGAGTCTCTCAGTGGTAAAGGGTTATGGTTATTTAATGGCCTGGCTTTAAATAATAACCCCATTCAGTCTCATGGTAATGAGTGCTTTTGACTGTGTATTGTGTGTCGGTACCTACATGTGCATGTTTGTGTGTGTACACAAACTTGTTTGTGTGTTTTTGTTTGTGCACGTGTGTGTTTGTACGTCCACCTGGTATGTGTTAGAGAGCAAATGCTCTTTTAACAGAGTTTTAATGGCTTCCCCAGGCCTGGCCTGATACTTGGTCAAGCTGGGCCCCGCAGAGAGAAATGTGCTTTTATGAGTGATTAGGGATCGGCGATAAAGAGAAAAGACCCAACTGGGCAGAGCTGCAACACTGGTGACTGGCAAGCTTTTCATTCATGACTCTTAATTCAGGAAGATTTGATTGATGATCCCTCAAATTAAAATATAAAAAATGGTTAAAAAAAAGAAGGTACATTTTGAAAATTAGATGTATAAATATGGTGTTTTGGATCGGTTGGAAGCATCAGACTAGTTGTTTGTTGTGTGTGTGTGTGGTGTGTGGTGTGTGGTGTGTGGTGTGGTGTGTGTGTGTGTGTGTGTGTGTGTGTGTGTGTGTGTGTGTGTGTGTGTGTGTGTGTGTGTGTGTGTGGTGTGGTGTGGTGTGGTGTGGTGTGGTGTGGTGTGGTGTGGTGTGGTGTGGTGTGTGTGTGTGTGTGTGTGTGTGTGTGTGTGTGTGTGTGTGTGTGTGTGTGTGTGTGTGTGTGTGTGTGTGTGTGTGTGTGTGTGTGTGTGTGCGTGCGTGCGTGCGTGTGTGGTGTGGTGTGGTGTGTGTGGTGTGGTGTGGTGTGTGTGTGTTTGTGTTTGTGTTTGTGTTTGTGTGTGTGGTGTGGTGTGTGTGTGGTGTGGTGTGTGTGTGTGGTGTGTGGTGTGGTGTGTGTGTGTGTGTGTGTGTGGTGTGGTGTGTGTGTGTGTGTGTGTGTGTGTGTGTGTGTGTGTGTGTGTGGTGTGGTGTGTGTGTGTGTGTGTGGTGTGTGTGGTGTGGTGTGGTGTGTGTGTGTGTCTCTGTGTTCCTACCTTTGTGAACCCTTGTTTCCCTGTATTTTGTATAGTTAACAGAATCCCTAATAGCCTAACTGGTTAAGTCTTTGATGTACTACTCTAAGACAAACATTAATTATCATTCTTCAGTTCAACCAGTTTGTTCTCCACTTAATATACAGCTCTGCTCTGCCTGCTGGAAGCCTCATTCAATAAGCACAGGGATATAGACTTTGTTTTTATAGCAACATCCAACTATTATTATAATAGTACTGTTTAACATGAAGCAGGCTTTGGCAGCTCTGGGTGTATGGACAGAACTGTTTTCCTCATAGTGCCTCATTGTGTCAGTCATTCCCATTACAGTTCTTCTGAAGTCTCTTTTGTCTTGTCCATGTCCAGTGCTTTCAGAAAGTATTCACACCCCTTAAACTTATTTCACATTTTGTTGTGGTGTTACAGCCTGAATTCAAAATGGATAAACATATATATATAATTATTGCCCATCTACACACAAAACCACATAATGACAAACGGAAAACATGTTGTTTTTTTGTTGACATTTTATCAAAGAAATTAAATACAGAAAATATCTAATTGATGCAAGTGCAAGGTTAGAATCACCTTTGGCAGTTATGAGTCTTTCTGGGTAAGTCTCTAAGAGCTGTGAGTCTTTCTGGGTGGTCTCTAAGAGCTGTGAGTCTTTCTGGGTAAGTCTCTAAGAGCTGTGAGTCAATCTGGGTAAGTCTCTAAGAGCTGTGCGTCTTTCTGGGTAAGTCTCTAAGAGCTGTGAGTCTTTCTGGGTAAGTCTCTAAGAGCTGTGAGTCTTTCTGGGTAAGTCTCTAAGAGCTGTGAGTCTTTCTGGGTAAGTCTCTAAGAGCTGTGAGTCTTTCTGGTTAAGTCTCTAAAAGCTGTGAGTCTTTCTGGGTAAGTCTCCAAGAGCTGTGAGTCTTTCTGGGTAAGTCTCTAAGAGCTGTGAGTCTTTCTGGGTAAGTCTCTAAGAGCTGTGAATCTTTCTGGGTAAGTCTCTAAGAGCTGTGAGTCTTTCTGGGTAAGTCTCTAAGAGCTGTGAGTCTTTCTGGGTAAGTCTCTAAGAGCTGTGAGTCTTTCTGGGTAAGTCTCTAAGAGCTGTGAGTCTTTCTGGTTAAGTCTCTAAGAGCTGTGAGTCTTTCTGGGTAAGTCTCTAAGAGCTGTGTGTCTTTCTGGGTAAGTCTCTAACAGCTGTGAGTCTTTCTGGTTAAGTCTCTAAGAGCTGTGAGTCTTTCTGGGTAAGTCTCTAAGAGCTGTGAGTCTTTCTGGGTAAGTCTGTAAGAGCTGTGAGTCTTTCTGGGTAAGTCTCTAAGAGCTGTGAGGCTTTCTGGTTAAGTCTCTAAGAGCTGTGAGTCTTTCTGGGTAAGTCTCTAAGAGCTGTGAGTCTTTCTGGGTAAGTCTCTAAGAGCTGTGAGTCTTTCTGGGTAAGTCTCTAAGAGCTGTGAGTCTTTCTGGGTAAGTCTCTAAGAGCTGTGAGTCTTTCTGGGTAAGTCTCTAACAGCTTTGCACAGCTGGATTATACAATATTTGCACATTACTCTTTAAAATAAAAAACTTTAAACTCTGTTGAGTTGGTTGGTGAGCATAGCTAGACAGCCATTTTCAAGTCTTGCATTAGATTTTCAAGCCGATTTAAGTCTCTAAAGCTGTGAGTCTTTCTGGGCCACCATGTCTTGAAAGTGTGAGTCTTTCTGAGACTCAGTGATGTGTCTGTTTGGGTTTGTTCCAAACATAACAGCTGGATTGTATTTTGAACAAAAAATTAAAAAACTTTGCCACATTTTTTGTAGTTTTACTTTGCCTTGTTGCAAACAGGATGTATGTTTTGG
>NC_060182.1:91421575-91431575 GCF_021184085.1 Oncorhynchus gorbuscha | reverse complement strand
TTCATCTCCTACTACATGCATAATACTCAGTTGACACTGTTTGTTTATTTGCATTTGTTTACGGAGTAGATCAGTTTTAATATTGCAGATATATTGTGGCTTCTATCAATTTTATTGTCTGCATAATTTCCAATCCCCCTTTTGTATTTTTTAAATATATTTATATCAAATATATACAGTACCAGTCAAAAGTATGGACACACCTACTCATTCAAGGGTTTTTACCTAGTTTTTCTATTTGTTACATTGTAGAATAATTTTCAAAACATCAGAACTATGAAATAACACATATGGAATCATGTAGTACCCCCCAAAAAGTGTTAAACAAATCAAAATGTATTTTACATTTTAAATTCTTCAAAGTAGCCACCCTTCACCTTGATGACAGCTTTGCACACGCTTAGCATTCTCTCAATCAGCTTCACCTGGACAGCTTTTCCAACAGTCTTGAGGGAGTTCCCACATATGCTGAGCACTTGTTGGCTGCTTACCCTTCACTCTGTGTTCCAACTCATCCCAAACCATCTCAATTGGGTTGAGTTTGGGTAATCGTGGAGGCCAGGTCATCTGATGCAGCTCTCCATCACTCTCCTTATTGGTCAAATAGCCCTTACACAGCCTGGAGGTGTGTTGGGTCATTGTCCTGTTGAAAAACAAATGATAGTCCCACTAAGTGTAAACCAAATGGGATGGCGTATCGCTGCAGAATGCTGTGGCAGCCATGCTGGATAAGTATGCTACGAATTCTAAATAAATCACAGACAGTGTCACAACCAAAGCACTCCCACACCATCACACCTCCTCACATTTCCACCAGTCTAATGTCCATTGCTCATGTTTCTTGGCCCAAGCAAGTCTCTTCTTGTTATTGGTGGCCTAGTGCGTTCTTTGCAGCAATTTGACAATGAAGGCTCCTCTGAACTGTTAATGTTGAGATGTGTCTGTTACCTGTTCTCTGTGAAGTATTTATTTGGGCTGCAATTTCTGAGGTGCAGTTAACTCTAATAAACTTATCCTCTGCAGCAGAGGTAACTCTGGGCCTGCATTTCCTGTGGCGGTCATCATGAAAGCCAGTTTCATCATAGTGCATGATGGTTTTTGCTACCACACTTAAGATACTTTCAAAGTTCTTGAAATGTTCCGCATTGACTGACCTTCATGTCCTAAAGTAATGATGGACTGTCATTTCTCTTTGCATATTTGGGCTGTTCTTGCCATAATATGGACTTGGTCTCTTACCAAATAGGGCTATCTTCTGTATATCCTCCCCCCTAACTTGTCACATCACAACTGATTGGCTCAAGCATATTAAGAAGGAAAGAAATTCCACAAAGTAACGTTTAACAAGGCACATCTGTTAATTGAAATGCATTCCAGGTGACTACCTCATGAAGCTGGTTGAGAGAATGCCAAGAGTGTGTAAAGCTGTCATCAAGTGAAACGATGACTATTTGAAAAATCTAAATTCTCAAATATTTTTTCATTTGTTTATCACTTTTTTGGTTACTAATTGACTTCGTATGTGTTATTTCATAGTTTTGATGTTCTCACTATTATTATACAATGTAGAAAATAGAAAATTACAGAAAAACCCTTGAATGAGTAGGTGTGTCCAAACTTTTGACTGGTACTGTATATATTTTCCTTTAATATTTTCCCCTAACCCCACCAACCCTGCCCTAATTGAAGAAAACTAATGGACAACTAGACTTTGGCTTCTACTTCCAGCTGAGATAATGGGTGGGCTGGACAGGCTGAGAGATGAGTTCTGATTGGTCTGCCATATAGCATTCTTCTGTCTATATATAATTTTACGGACACAGTATGTTATGTTTTTTACAATTGTTATATTTTTTTGTTATTAGTCCAATCCTTCAGCTACCCTCAACCCCTTCCATCTATCTCTGAACACCGTCCAGTTTCTAGTTCTATTTGCCATATAGGTTATAATCTGAACAAAGGGGAAAAGGCCATTCTTGAACATGTGGTGAGGCATTCTTACTATTCTGCTGGAGAACCAGTTTGGATTTAAGTATAACTTTAGAGGTCTAATGCTTTAAAACCTCTTATGGCTGCAGGGGCAGTATTTCATGAGCTTGGGTGAAAGGTGCCCAGAGGTGCCCAGCGTAAACGGCCTGCTCCTCAGTCCCAGTTGCTAATATATGCATATTATTAGTAGTATTGGATTGAAAACACTCTGAAGTTTCTAAAACTGTTTGAATGTTGGCTGTGAGTATAACAGAACTCATATGTCAGGCAAAATCCTGAGAAGAAATCCAAACAGGAAGTGGGTAATCTGAGGTTGGTCGATTTTCAACCCAGCCCCTATTGAATACACAGTGGGATATTGGTTATGTTGCACTTTCTAAGGCTTCCACTAGATGACAACCATCTTTAGGAACTTGAATGAGGCTTCTACTGTATTGTGGGCCCGATGAGAGCTCTTTGAGTCAGTGGTCTGGCAGAGAGCCAAGTCCTGGTCATGCGCATTTCACATGATAGCGACCTGCGTTCCATGGTATTTCTACAGACAATGGAATTCTTCGGTTGGAACGTTATTGAAGATTTATGATAACAACATAACAACATCCTGAAGATTGATTCTATACTTAGTTTGACAAGTTTCTTCGACCTGTAATATAACATTTTGAAGTTTTCGTCCGACGTTCGGCTGGACCTGCACGAGGGTTTGGATTTGTGTACTAAACGCGCTAGCAAAAGTAGCTACTTGGACATAAATAATAGACATTAGCGAATAAAACAAACATTTATTGTGGAACTAGAATTCCTTGGAGTGCATTCTGATGAAGATCATCAAAGGTAAGTGAATATTTATAATCTTATTTCTGATTTCTGTTGACTCCAACAAGGCGGATCTGAGATTATTGCATGGTTTGCTTTTTCCGTACAGTTAAAAAAAAATCTGACACAGCGGTTGCATTAAGGGAAGATATATCTATATTTCCATGTCTAACAATTGTATGCTTCTACACCTGTATTACAAAGGTGCTTCTACACCTGCATTGCTTGCTGTTTGGGGTTTTAGGCTGGGTTTCTGTACAGCATTTTGAGATATCAGCTGATGTTCGAAGGGCCATATAAATACATTTGATTTGATTTGATTTATTTGTCAACATTTATAATGAGTATTTCTGTAAAATGATGTGGCTCTCTGCAATATCACCGGATGTTTGGCTGGAAAAATGGCTGAATTTTTCTGTGAGTTGGTGGTGACCTAACATAATCATTTGTGGGGTTTTCGCTGTAAAGCCCATTTGTAATCGGACACTGTGGTGGGATTAACTACAAGATTACTGTTAAAACAGTATAAGATACATGTATGTTTGAGGAATTCTATGAGATTTGTTGTTTTCATTTTGGCGCCCTGCACTTTCACTGGCTGTTGTCATATCGATCCCGTTAACCGGATTGCAGCCCTAAGAAGTTTTGATATTGAATCATTTCTGCCCTCCAAATTCATATTCATTATATAAATAGGCCCATTTTATTTTGTCTGGATTGCAGTTCCAAATAAAATTGAATAAGCAAATAGGTAAACTGATATGATTAAGAGTTAAACAGGGTGATTTTTCCACAAGTAGACAGGTATTTTCCTTTCCATGGTAACAAGATCTAATCCATTTAGCTAACTTTCTATTAAAAGTTATTGTAGTGAGATAAAAAAATGGGGGGGGGGTATGAATACAGAGTATGTCCACATCCCCATCAGACCAATTTATTGGTGAACTACATGATAATGTAAAAGTTGGATTTTGTTGTGTTCCAAAATGTAATATAGTACGTAGATTCTTCATAATTTGGTCATCATCCAGAGGTTAGAAAAAGTATCTAGATCCCCTATGGGGCCGAGGAGGGATCCAAAATGTGGATTTAAAAGAAAACATGAATCATCAACGTACAATGACACCTTTGTTTTTAAGCCCTGGATTTCTAGCACCTTGATATTAGTGTTGGAACTGATTTTTATGAGCTAACATTTCAATCGCCATAATGAATAGATACGCTGATAGTGGATCACCTTGTTTTACACCTCTTTGACAGTTTAACACTTTCTAAGAATTATTTACTATTTCACACCTATTTCACACGTAACTTTAACCCATTGTAAAAGAGATTCTCCAAAATGGAAACATTCCAGAATATATTTTTCCAAAGTATAAATTCCAGTTGTACTTTATCAAATCCTTTTCAAAGTCAGCTATGAATACTAGGCTTGGTTTCCCAGATGTTTTAAAGTGTTCTATTGTTTCCAGTACTTGTCTTATATTATCTCCAATGTATTGTCCATGTAGAAAACCTATCTGATTAGGATGAATAATATCTGACAATACTTTTTTTAATTCTATGAGCTTTGCATTTTTCGCAAATTTTCACATCACAACACTGAAGTGTAAGTGGCCTCCAATTGTTTTAATGGACTGGATGTTTATATTTTCCACTTGGATCCTGTTTCTGTAATAATGAAATGACTTGAGTGTCTCATAATCTACCATTTATATATATTTAATATATTTAATATATTATATATTATATAGGTATTTACCATTTATATAGGAGTGGTTAAAACCAGCTAATAATGTTCCTCTGAGTACATAAAAACAAGGTATGGAATAATACCTCAACTGCACAGGAGGCTGATAGCACCTTAATTGAGTAGGACAAACTCGTTGTAATGGCTGAAGCGGAATTAGTGGATTGGTAACCTCTTTCAACTATTGTTTGGTGAATGATGGGTGACTCTTGGTAGAATTGCTATGTTGAAGATTAACAAATAATTTGGTGCATTTTTCCCCACATTCTATCTCGTTTGCTTTATTTTTTATAATATATTTACACTTCATCTTTCTTGAATAAATTCCTCCATTTCTATTAGTTTTTCCTCCAACGTATTATTTGCCTCTGGGGCACCATTTCCATTGCCATCTATTTGCACCATTAGTCCCTCTATTTGATTTGTTAATATGAACTCTTTTGACCTACATTTGTTTCTGTTTTAAGATGAGTATTGAATTGCATGGCATCTAAATGCACATTTATCTCTTGTGTGGTGCTCAGGTCTGTGGAAAAGAAATATTCAATTAATTATTTTTTAAACCAGAGACTCATTGGGCTTGGCTTATTTTTTCTGTGAAGAACATGTACAATAACACATTTTCTTTGAACTCACACTGTCCACCACCCTACACATTTATATTACATATGTGGTGTTCTGGTCCACTGGACCTGAGGGTAATAAATATGTGAAAAAGTATGTGTGTGGGTAAAAACAAGCAAAGATGAGGGTACAACCAGGGATGACTCGGATGGCGTTTACTCATGTGCAGGACATAAAGTCTTCTTTTGAAATGGTCATCACAGACACCATCCAGAAAATCATTCTGGATGGAATAATATGGAGGGATGTTGTGTTTTTGAAGAGAGATAGAAGGAGATAAGGAGATGGACCAAACTCATTTACGTGCCTACTTTGGGGTTCTTATGTTTTCAGATCCAACTGGGAATCCACAGAATCCCTGTGGGATTCAGAAACTGGCAGATAACTTTTCTGTGCAAGAAAACTTCCATATTATTTCCAGGGTTATCCGTTTCGATAACCCGAGACAGACCAGCACGGCTGCAAGGGACAAGCTAGCTGCAATCAGGTCAGTGCAGAGAGACAAGCTAGCTGCAATCAGGTCAGTGCAGAGAGACAAGCTAGCTGCTATCAGGTCAGTGCAGAGAGACAAGCTAGCTACAATCAGGTCAGTGCAGAGAGACAAGCTAGCTGCAATCAGGTCAGTGCAGAGAGACAAGCTAGCTGCAACCAGGTCAGTGCAGAGAGACAAGCTAGCTGCTATCAGGTCAGTGCAGAGACAAGCTAGCTGCAATCAAATCAGTGTGGGACAAGTGGCTGGACCGCCTTCCTTTATTTTACAATCCTGGGCCCAACGTTACTGTTGATGAGCAGCTTATGGCATTTAGGGGCTGCGTGGTACTTGCAAGTATATACAGGGAAGCCAGATGGCGGAGCCCCTGACAAGAACCAAGTGATACGGGTTGTCTTGGACGTGATACAGGGACTCCGTGGCCACAACATCACATCACTGTTTTACTTTGCACACGCTGGGACAGGAGCTCCTCTAGAGGAAGATGACGATGGTTGGAACAGTATGAAAAGACAAGCCAGAGCTCCCACCTCAGCTGTTGAATACACGGAACAGGCGTATCAATTCCTCTAAGTTTGTGTTCAAGGCCGACACTTTCCTAGTATCCTATGTACCAAAGAAATTCTGTATAGGGATGGGAGAATCTGTGGCCAGGATCTTCAAAAAACAGAAATTATAATAGGTTCCAATGCCACAAAAGGAAGGGTGGACAATTTAGACAAGCTTGTGACTGGCTACAGCTGCAGAAGGAAAACCCTACGCTGGCCACTTTTGCTGAACCCTACGCTGGCCACTTGTGCTGAACCCTACGCTGACCACTTGTGCTGAACCCTATGCTGGCCACTTGTGCTGAACCCTATGCTGGCCACTTGTGCTGAACCCTACGCTGACCACTTGTGCTGAACCCTATGCTGGCCACTTGTGCTGAACCCTACGCTGGCCACTTGTGCTGAACCCTATGCTGGCCACTTGTGCTGAACCCTATGCTGGCCACTTGTGCTGAACCCTATGCTAGCCACTTGTGCTGAACACTATGCTGGCCACTTCTTCAACATCTTGGACATCTTAGCGTACAACGTGGTTGTCACCTGGATGGCGTTGAACCCAGATTGAACAGAGGGAGGCTGAAAAGGAGAAAACTGTTTCTCGAGGACCTCAAATCCAGAGGAGGCAACATATCCCAAGGACCCCAGCTTCTGCAGCCATCGTGAGGAGGATTCAGGAGGAGGATGCTGGTGCCCCATCCGCCCAACCCACAGTACCAACAACTCCAATACCAAAAGTAAGTGTGAGTGATGCTGCTGGATGTGTGTGTGTCTGACTCTCCTACCTTGGCCTGCTGTAACTGTATATATGAGTGAGTGAGATGTTAGTAAAATTCCTGAACTAAGTGTTTTCATCATTCTTGCTTGTAGCTGGTAGCAACAAGAAGAAGAGCTGCAATGTGTGTGGACCCAAGAAAGACAGGAAAACACAGAACACATGCATCAAGTGCAAGAAATACATCACACACACACACACAGTAAAACTCTGTCCCTCATGTGATGTGTAGACCAGCCTTAATTTGTGTTCAATGGGGCTCATTTATCATTTTCATAAAATACTGTATGTAAAATTTGTCCTTCCAATTTGTACAAAGCAATAAATATCAACATGACTTATTCCACCCTTGTCTTGATTATAATAGATATCTGTTTACAAAATGTAATTTGATTTAAAAAAAACGAATAAGCACTTTTTTTGAAAAATATGACCGAGCAGAGGTAAATGGAAAATATTAACCATATATGCTGTCTATATTGCTTGTAATTGATATTAGCAAACATCTACGTATTAAGTATTACGTTTTTTTAACCGAATTTGTTATGGCTGTATTGTTTTAAAAACCCAGTAATGTTGTGGGTCCATCAGACCTGCGAACATTGGTTGGAGAATAACAAAACCATGTACATCACACAAGGGTTAAAAGTGGCCAGCAGAAATAAGGGAATCTGCTGTACCTATGTTATGTGGGAAAATGTCAGTTATGCATTTTTCTGTCCTAGTTAAAAACAAGTTGTCATCCTGTTGGCTTTGATTACATTTCCAATATCCTCACCCTCGTGGAAATTCTGAAAGAGTAATGTAAGTAACTCTGCAAAAAAAAGAAACTTCCTCTCATTGTTAACTGTACAAACTTAACATGTGTAAGTATTTGTATGAATATAACAAGATTCAACAACTGAGACATAAACTGAACAAGTTCCACAGACATGTGACTTACAGAAATTGAATAATGATTCCCTGAACAAAGTGGGGTCAAAATCAATGTAGAATCTGCCATGACAGAATCACCCACCACAAAAGGACCAAGCGGCGTGGTAACGGGCAGCAGTAGCAGCAGAGATGTCAGGACTCCTGGACATGGGAGGACGTTTGCGCGGCAAGGGTTGCTACACATGGGAGGAGATCCTGGCTGGAAGGGATCGCCTCCCATGGGAACAGGTGGAGGCAGCTCGGAGAGCAGAGACAGCCAGAGAGATGAGCCAGCGATACGAGGGAACACGGCTGGCAAGGAAGCCTGAGAGGCAGCCCCAAATATTTATTGGAGGTGGCACACAGGGAGTGTGGCGAAGCCAGGTAGGAGACCTGCGCCAACTTCCTGTGCTTACCGGAGTGTGGGAGAGACCGGGCAGGCACCGCGTTATGCTGTGGAGCGCACCGTGTCCCCGGTGCGGGTGCATAGCCCTGTGCGGTACATTCCAGCTCCTCGTATCGGTCGCGCTACAGTGGGCATCGAGCCAGGTGCCATGAAGCCGGCTCTACGCATCTGATCTCCAGTGCGTCTCCTTGGGCCGGCGTACATGGCACCAGCCTTACGCATGGTGTCCCCGGTTCGCCAGCACAGCCCAGTGTGGGCTATTCCACCTCGCCGCACTGGCCTGGCTACCGGGAGCATGCAACCAGGTAAGGTTGGGCAGGCTCAGTGCTCAAGAGCTCCAGTGCCCCTGCACGGTCCGGTCTATCCAGTGCCACCTCCACGCACCAGCCCTCAGGTGGCAGCCCCCCGCACCAGGCTATCTCTCCGTCTTCTGCCTACAGGTGCTTCCTCCTCTCCAGTGCTGCCAGAGTCTCCCGTCTGTCCTGAGCTGCTAGAGTCTCCCGTCTGTCCTGAGCTGCTAGAGTCTCCCATCTGTCCTGAGCTGCTAGAGTCTCCTGTCTGTCCTGAGCTGCTAGAGTCTCCCGTCTGTCCTGAGTCACTAGAGTCTCCCATCTGTCCTGAGCTGCTAGAGCCATCAGTCTGTCCTGAGCCGTCAGAGCCGCCAGTCTGTCCTAAGCCATCAGAGCCGCCAATCTGTCCTGAGCCGTCAGTCAGCCAGGACCAGCCAGAGCCGTCACTCAGCCAGGACCTGCCAGAGCCGTCAGCCAGCCAGGAGCTGCCAGAGCCGTCAGCCAGGAGGGTCGCCGCTCATAGGACGCTACTAAGGTGGACTAAGACTATGGTGGAGTGGGGTCCACGTCCAGCGCCGCCACCACGGACAGATGCCCACCCAGACCCTCCCCTATAGGTTCAGGTTTTGCGGCCGAAGTCCGCACCTTGGGGGGGGGGGGGTACTGTCTAGTTTGTCTGTTTCTGTGTTTGGCCTGATATGGTTCTCAATCAGAGGCAGGTGTTAGTTGTTGTCTCTGATTGGGAACCATATTTAGGTAGCCTGTTTTGTCATTGTGAGTTGTGTGTGATTGTCTATGTTACGTTGCTTGTTAGCACAGTGTTTTGATTAACGTCACGGTTGTCACTTTGTTGTTTTGTAGTGTTCAGTTTTTCCCATTAAAATGAAGAACACTTACCATGCCGCATCTTGGTCCTCCTCTCTATCTCCAGACGACATCCGTGACAGTCCTAGCTTTCAAGAATGGGGTCATAGTCCATAATTGCTCCAATCGTTTAAAAGCTAGAGCCAATTTCGTAGGAAGATAATTATTTCAATATGCTCCAGAAGTGCTAGAAACTGATTTTCTTGCTCTGCTTGTCCCAGCCGCTAATTGCCGATATTGAAGGTTACTCATGTAACCATGGTTCTGTGAACTAATTTGCATACACATTCAGTCAGATCATTGCCGCAAGCCACCAATTAAATTCCCGAGAGATGCATGTGTGTCGAAAGACATGCAATGATCATGCCTTTGTTATACAATGCTAATCGGTGTTATACAGTCTTCTTCAGCATTTTTTTCTGTTATTCCGTGTCATTCCATGTAATTCAGTGTTATACAGTGTTATTCAATGTTATTCAGTGTTGGGCAGTGTTAGGCTGTGTCTTATATCTTATTAGGCAGTCTTGTGTTGAGTTATG
>NC_060182.1:91359075-91416575 GCF_021184085.1 Oncorhynchus gorbuscha | reverse complement strand
CAGATTTGTACCTTGTCAGCTCGGGGGTTTGAATTGGCAACCTTCCGCTTACTAGTCCAACGCTCTAACCACTAGGCTACCTGCCACCTCTACACTCTAACCACTAGGCTACCTGCCACCTCTATACTCTAACCACTAGGCTACCCTGTCAGCTTACCAGAGCTTGTCAGAAATGGTTTATTTAAGGGTCGATTTGTCCATTGGATACACACAGAAGTAGATGACGAGCATAAGAGAGGGCAGTGAGGGATTAAATGATGAAGGTACCGTATTAAGAGGAAGCCTTGACACCCAGCAGTAACAGAGTTAAAGCCCCTGTGTATTCAAGCTACTATGCATTTTATGCAGACTAATGTCTATGTATTTTTACAGACAGCCTTTCCACACAAGCACGTATACGTGCACACGCACTCACTCGCTCAATCGCTCACTCACTCACTCACTCACTCACTGACTCACTCACTCACTCACTCACTCACAGTATTAGCATATTCAAGGGGTAATTTCTGCAGGAGAGAGACTGCTTTTGAAGGAGAACAGAGAGAACAGAGAGAACGGAGAGAGAGAATGCTCAGCCTTGCAAAGTGTTGCTCAGCCTCGCATGGTGGTGCTGCCGATAGCGCAGCTAGCAGCTCGTTGTAGCAGGATCAGTTGGTTAACTAATATTTGATTTGTTCCGGGGAAGAGCAGCTGTAACTTGTTAGGTGTACAGTAGATCAGAACACTGTGGATATTTCTCTGTACATTCTAAGGTAACACGATGTAAGTTAAAATGTTAATTAAAAATGGGGCTAATGCCAGGATTGTTACAGCATTAATTGACTGTTTTACTGACAGTGTTGCTGTTATTGAGTCATTCTGGGCTAAAAATAGTATTTTCTAACAGTAAATGACAACAATGTTAATGTTCCATTCCTCCACACCGGCCTGTACAGACCAAACTCCTCATATCCTTTTCCCAGCCTTAAACAACCTGGTAGATGATGAGTCTACAGCCATCAGAGATCTAACTTTCTATCGTTCTATCTCAAGTCCATCAGACTGTTAAACAACCATCAGAGATCTAACTCGGGTCAAGCTCTTCATAATATACTGTCTCATATACACTGACTGGCCAAAACTTTAGGAACACCTGGCTTTTTCCATGGATTCACCAGGTGAATCCAGGTGAGTCTATGATCCCTTATTGAGGTCACTGGTTAAATCCACTTCAATCAGTGTAGATGAAGGGGAGAAGACAGGTTAAAGAAGGATTTTTAAATCTTGAGACAATTGAGACATGGATTGTGTATGTGTGCCATTCAGAGGGTGAATGAGCAAGACAAAATATTTTAAGTGACTTTGAACTGGGTATGATGCACCGGTTTGTGTCAAGAACTGCAATGCTGCTGGGCTTTTTCAAGCTCAACAGTTTCCCGTGTGTATCAAGAATGGTCCACCACCCAAAAGACATCCCACCAACTTGACACAACTGTGAGAAGCATTGGAGTCAACATGGGCCAGTATCTCTGTGAAACACTTTTAATACCTCGTAGAGTTTATGCCTTGACAAATTGAGGCTGTTCTGAGGGCAAAAGGGGGTGCCACTCAATTTTATGAAGGTGTTCCTAATGTTTTGTATTCTCAGTTGACATAAAACCAGAACCATGCCATCTCCTGCAAGCCAACACACACACTGAGTGTACACACACAATCCTAAACAGAGGATGATATAACATGCAGGGTTTTGGCCAGAAGTTATGAAGAGGAGCTCTTTCTTTTATAACACACTGGTAGAGACCAAGTCGTATGAGGATGTTACAGTTGGAACGGACTGGAGAGGGTTGAAGTGGTTGCATTTACATTTTGTCATTGTTTTTTTTTTTATTTTACCTTTATTTAACTAGGCAAGTCAGTTAAGAACAAATTCTTATTTTTAATGACGGCCTAGGAACAGTGGGTTAACTGCCTGTTCAGGGGCAGAACGACAGATTTGTACCTTGTCAGCTCGGGGGTTTGAACTTGCAACCTTCCGGTTACTAGTCAAACGTCCTAACCACTAGGCTTCCCTGCCGACGCTTTTACCCAAAGTGACTTAAAGTTAGAGCATTCATCTTGAGAGAGCTATGTGGGACAACCACATATCACAGTCATAGTAAGTACATTTTTCCTCAATAAAGTAGCTAGCGATCAAGAATGTCCGAGCTAGTAAAGGGGGGAAAAGTCAAGTGTTAGTTCACAAAAGTTTTTGATTTTAGATCTCTGTGTTCATCTCATCTTGTGTTCTTGCTCAACCAGCTCTCACAGTCTCAGGTCAGATAGTTCACAACGCCCTAGCAAAACCCAAACCTACTTGAAGGTAACAGCTCCCTCCTGACATCCTCAGACATGGATGTACGTCAAATACAGACGTGTATCACGGGGTGATCTGGCTGGTTTTGCTGCAGTGACATGCAGTGACAGAGGAGTTGACGAGGAAATGGTAGTGCTTGCAGTTTTTCTTTCATGCTCAGAGCAGGCCTCCTTTTGGGAGCTGTTCCAGACTTGTCTCCCTGAGAGCAGGACTCCTGTTGGGAGCTGTTCCAGACTTGTCTCCCTGAGAGCAGGCCTCCTTTTGGGAACTGTTCCAGACTTGTCTCCCTGAAAGCAGGCCTCCTTTTGGGAGCTGTTCCAGACTTGTCTCCCTGAGAGCAGGCCTCCTTTTGGGAACTGTTCCAGACTTGTCTCCCTGAGAGCAGGCCTCCTTTTGGGAACTGTTCCAGACTTGTCTCCCTGAAAGCAGGCCTCCTTTTGGGAGCTGTTCCAGACTTGTCTCCCTGAGAGCAGGCCTCCTTTTGGGAACTGTTCCAGACTTGTCTCCCTGAGAGCAGGCCTCCTTTTGGGAGCTGTTCCAGACTTGTCTCCCTGAGAGCAGGCCTCCTTTTGGGAACTGTTCCAGACTTGTCTCCCTGAAAGCAGGCCTCCTTTTGGGAGCTGTTCCAGACTTGTCTCCCTGAGAGCAGGCCTCCTTTTGGGAACTGTTCCAGACTTGTCTCCCTGAGAGCAGGCCTCCTTTTGGGAGCTGTTCCAGACTAGTCACCCTCAGAGCAGGCCTCCTTTTGGGAACTGTTCCAGACTTGTCTCCCTGAGAGCAGGCCTCCTTTTGGGAGCTGTTCCAGACTAGTCACCCTCAGAGCAGGCCTCCTCCACCACAAATAAATACACAATTGCACAATGATTATCACACGGGACGAGATCCCTTATCATCTCCACAATATATGTGGCACGAAAGCCAAATCCGTGACAGTACCCCCTCCCCCCAATGCAAGGACGATCACAGGAACACAGTGCGAGTCAATCAGGACCCAATGCGGCTGCCGAAGTTGCATCGTCGTCGGACGGGCCAGTTGCCGCTGCCGAAGTTGCAGCGGCATAGGACGGACCAGTAGCAGTAGTGTCGGACGGACCGGTTGTGGCGCCGTTGGACAGGCCAGTTGCAGCTGCTGAAGTTGTGGCGGCGCCAGACGGACCAGTCGCAGTGTCGTCTGAAGGGCCATTCCCGCTGTCTCCCATCATGATCGATTATTCTGTCCCTTTGGTAAAAATGGGTTGGGAGACAGGCGCAGGAATGCGTAATAGGGGTTTTTATTTCCCAAACTACAGCGCACTGTGTAAAGGCACGGAGACGAAGACCAAACAAACACATATACAAAACACAGGGTAGAGACCCAAACAAAAGAGTGAGGAGTACCTCGAATAAATACACAATCGCAAAATGATTATCACACGGGACGAGACCCGTAATCATCTGCACAATATACGTGGCACTAAAGCCCAAACAACACAGCACAGGTTCTCACACGAACCAACGGACATTGGAACAATAATCGCCAGGACAATGGTGAACCAAGGGCACACTGATACAATTACTAATCACTGGGAATAGGGACCAGGTGTGCGTAATGACAGTTCCAGAGGGATCCGTGATAGATAGCTCTGATTCCAATATATGGCAGGATTAAAAAGCCGCAACAAATACCTTTTTTAAATAATGGTCAATAATATCTAACAGAACGCCTTCCACAGTCTTCTTGGTCTTTCAACCAATCACCAGTAATTTGTGTCAGTGCAGTACATGTTGGGTGTCCTTCTCTATAAGCATGCTGGAAGTCTGTTAATTTCTTTACAAAGATATAACATTGTATTTGGTGAAATACCATTTTTTCCAACAGTTTGCTATGAGCTGGCAGCAAGCTGATGGCAGCAACCAGTACAATGCTTTCCATTAATTATTTATTAGGTTTTTATGCATGATTACGATGGCTCACTGTTCAATGTTGGCCGTTCCTGAATTTGGCCACTTTTCTAATGAAGTAATTGGCAACATCAAATTGTTTTGTGATGAATAAGCCATCTGATTCAATGAAAGATGGAGTTGCATATGTCTTTCTACCCTTCATTTAATTTAAAATACTACAAGGTTTTCCATCATTCTTTATAGCATTGATCATAATACAGTTTTTTCTTATTTTTGTTGATTTTAATCACATACTTTCTTAAATTTGCAGTAAGTCAGACTTATGTCACGATGTGGCCCTTTTGGTGTGTATATCGTGGCTCTCCCCTCTCTCACTCTCTCTCCCACATCAGGATTTTACAACTGTCATAAATTCCTGCTAGAAACTCTCTCTCGCTTTGCTACCATGGAGTATGCATGGAGAGGGCATATGGAGAGCAAATATATTTTTCTTCCCAAGACTCTTAATCTCCAAAATTGGAGAATTAAACAATATTTCTGTTTTTGAGAATGTGGGAATGGTCCGTGGACACTTAAGGTACAGTCATGTCAAGTATAATGTGGTGTTTTCACGATGGACAGGAAACACTAATGACTATATCTCTGGGATCATTTGGGACGTGAGCGTCCCAACTCGCCAACAGCCAGTGAAAGTGCAGGGCACCAAATTCAAACAACAGAAATCTCATAATTAAAATTCCTCTAACATACTAGTATTTTACACCATTTTAAAGATAAACTTCTTGTTAATCCAGCCACAGTGTCCGATTTCAAAAAGGCTTTACGGTGAAAACACACCATGCGTTTATGTTAAGTCAGTGCCTAGCCACAGAAAACCATACAGCCATTTTCCAAAGAAGGAGAGGTGTCAAAAAAGTCAGAAATAGTGTTAAAATGGAATCACTAACATTTGATGATCTTCACTGGATGGCACCCCCAGGACTCCATGTTAGACAATAAATGTGTGTTTTGTTCGATAAAGTTATTCTTTATGTCCAAAAACCTAATTTGATATTGTCGTGTTATGTTCAGAAATGCATTGTCTCAAACAAACATCTGGTGAAATTACAGAGAGTCACATCAAATTGCAGAAATACTCATCATAAACAATGATGAAAGATACAAGTGTTATACATAGGACTAAAGATATACTTAATCCAGCCACTTGTCCGTTTTCAAAAGGCTTTATGGCAAAAGCACACCATGCGATTATGTTAGGTCAGCGCCTAGCCACAGAAAACCATACAGCCATTTTCCAACCAAGGAGAGGTGTCACAAAAGTCAGAAATAGCTTTAAAATTAATCACTTAACTTTCTTGATCTTCATCTGATGGCACTCCCAAGTCTCCATGTTCGACAATAAATGTTTGTTTTGTTCGATAAAGTTCATTTTTTATGTCCAAATACCCCCTTTTTGTTTGCACGTTTAGTCCAGTAATCCAAACGCACAAAGCACGGGCACAAAGTCCAGACGAAAAGTCCAAAAGGTTCCATTAAAGTTCGTAGAAACATGTCAAACGATGTATATAATCAATCTTTAGGATGTTTTTATCGTAAATCAATAATATTCCAACCAGACAATTCTGTTGTCATTAGAAAGGAAAGTGAATGACTGTTGCACTCACGGCCACGCGTGAGCCTAACAAAAGGCTTTCAGCCTGACCACTTGTTGAAACAGCTCTTATTCGATCCCTTTCACAATAAAAGCCTGAAACAACTTCTAAAGACTGTTGACATCTACTGGAAGCCTTAGGAAGTGCAATCTGACCCCATAGACACAGGATATTGGATAGGCACTCACTTAAAAAAAACACAAAACTCAGATTTCCCTCTTCCTGGTTGTATTTTTCTCAGGTTTTTGCCTGCCATATGAGTTCTGTTATACTCACAGTAAATATTGTAACAGTGTCGGAAACTTTAGAGTCTTTTCTATCCAAATCTACCAATTATATGCATATCCTAGCTTCTGGGCCTGAGTAACAGGCAATTTACTCTTGGAACGCTTTTCATTCAAACTTCCCAATGCTGCCCCCTATTCCAATGCAGTTAATGTGTACATTTCCCAGCTGTCAGGTTTACATCTGAAGGTTGTATAAGATTAATGAATAAGTATAAGAATTATTTTGAAAAGATAACAATATGATTTAGTCTTCTAAGTGAGAATAGGTTGTTTTATGGTAACTTATACACTGTCAGGTAACCACACTACCAGTAGCCACAGGTGGGCACAAACATGATGAGACAGACCCTTTTCTGCCCAAGTATAAAAGCCCCTGTGACGCAATTCACACCAGACCACGCAAACCACGGTGTTGCAAATATTTTCATTTTCTAAGACCAGAAAATATGAAGCGGTAGCTACATGTTCAAATGGTTGGCACTACAACTCAAATGACAAGACCATACATCGTGGAGCTTTGGCTGCACGGCTGGAAATGGTTCAACTCTGAGACTACCGATTCCCTTCAGAAGTAAGAAATCCTAGGCCGTCGAACTACCAGTCTGCAGCCTGGAATGTACGAAGCCTAGGACAAGAATATCGACAACTGCTGAAACTTCTATTCTATGCGACAAGCATGGGTACGCCTGACATATCCATTATGAACACAACCAGAGACTTTATATCAATTGACTCTGCAGCAGATGGACCGGTGACCACAGAGAGAGACTATAAGAAATACACTCTGTTAATATGTCAATTGCAATTTATTTTCGAATGAGCAGTCATTCATGTAAAGTGTTAGCAATTTCTACGAGTGTAGTTATCAGCTGTGAGTTTCCTGCTGTAGAGCAGTCCCCACCCCTTTCCTTTGTCTACCAAGCCGTCATATCAGTTTCGACCACTAGGAGCTTTTTCTTTGTATCATGTAATACTCAATGTATGAACTAGTTGTGTGTGTTTCATGTGTTTCTGTGATTTTATTAGTTAGTAAGTAAATAAATAATTAAGCCAATTTGAATATCGTTGATTGACAATTTGTGCTAGGGTTCGTGCAGATATCCAAGGGTTTGCGACATTCCGTAATAAGAACTGCTGAGGTAAGAATAATACATTAATACAAGACTGTACTCGATTCGGGAAATAGCGGTTCTATAAACATTTTCCTGTGGTGCCCCCCCCGTTTTCCTAGTTAATTAAAGGTTACATGATTAGTTTAATCACGTAATAATAGTTACACACAGAGAAATGATTTGATAAAATAACAGTCTTCACATTTAATGATAGTCACAGACACAACACTTGTTAGCCACTCCTTTTGCCCCATCTCTTTCAACTATATTGTTTTTTAATTCCTCACCAATCCAAGGAGATTTAACAGTTCTAACAGTCAGTTTCTTAAAAGGTTTATCAATAATTGGAAGAAGCAATATCATAACTTCATTAAGTGCAGCGTCTGGATTCTCCTGTTTAAACGCATCAGACCTACAACATATTTTTTACATTATATTTTACACAGTATTTTTTGGCCAAGTTTTTGGAACCTTTCCTGGATATAGCCACTATATTGTGATCACTGCATCCATTTGACCTTAGTTATCTTTGTTTTCTTTATTATTTGGTTAGGTCAGCCTGTGACAAGGGTGGTGTGTTTAGTTTTTGTATTTCTAGGGGATTGACTTGTCTAGGGGTTTATATGTCTATGGTTGCCTGGATTGGTTCTCAATCAGAGGCAGCTGTTTATCGTTGTCTCTGATTGGGAACCATATTTAGGTAGCCATATTCCTTGGTTTATCTGTGGGTTATTGTCTGTATATAGTTGCATGTCAGCACTAGTTGTTTATAGCTGCACGTTAAAAAAAAATAGTGTTCAAGTGTTCATCGTTAAATAAATAAGAAGAATGTATTCTCATCACGCTGCCCCTTGGTCTCCTCGTTACAACGAACGTGACACCAATAGGTATGGATATAGCTTTAGAGCAAAGCTCTACAGTATTAGTAAAGATGTGATGAATACATGTGGATGATATAATTCCTGTAGTCTTTGTAAACACCTTGGTAGGTTGATTAATAATCTGAACCAGATTACAGGCCCTGGTTACAGTGAGAAGCTTCCTCTTGAGCGCACAGCTTGATGAAAACCAGTCAATATTCAAGTCCCCAAGAAAGTAGACCTCTCGGTTTACATCACATACACTATCAAGTATTTCACCCACATTATCTAGATACTGACTGTTAGCATTTGGTGGCCCATAGCAACACCGAAAATTATAGGCTTTATATAAGGCGGGATAATTTGCAACCACAACACCTCAATAGCATATGGATCAGAATATAAACAGCAATACCTCCCCTATGGGCATTCCTGTCTCTTCTGTAGATGTTATATCCTTTTATTGCTACTGCTGTATCATGAAAACGGTCTCTCTCAGTTGGTAGAACATGACGCTTGCTTTGCCAAGATAGTGGGATTTGATTACCGGGACCACCCATATTGAAATGTCATGCATAACTGTAAGTCTCCTTGGACAAAAGCGTCTGCAAAATGGCAAATATGATAGTTTGGGACTCAAAGGTTTATCTGCAATTATACAACGAGTGTGTCTTATTCTTGATGCTGATTGGTTAAAACCTCATTCCAGCCGGTGTCTATTCAACAAGTTACCACCGGCTAAAGCTTTGACGTTGAACTGTCATATTCACTCTGTTCCATCTCACTGCAAAATCCCCTGTCTCATCAGCCTAGCCGGACAATTTATAAACTTGATCTAAACTGTATAAAGCATCTAGACATTATGTCCCATTTATTGGAGATCTGCATAAACCTTTCTCTGACATATACAACATTGTTTCGATATTGAAATTCAATCTCAATTCATCGGGAGTCGGGATGAGACAGACAGGCAGGCAGCTTTTCTCAGCCAGTCGAAATCATGATTCAGAAACTTTTTTATTTCTATATACAGAGAAATGTCAATAGAAAACAGCTAACATTTCCAGCTTCATTTTGAAGTGAAGCTGTGTTGTTGGCTAGCTCCTCTGTGCAACAGTGTCCTGATGAGAGAACATATTTGCCAGGTGAAATCGTGCCTCATTAGCTCATTCTCATGGATGTATCCAAATAAATGTCACTAGAAAAAATCTTAAACAAATGCAGCTACTGTTACGATCGTTGAAATATGTATTAGACCAAGGTGCAGCGTCGTAAGCCTACATCTTTCTTAATGTTGATGAACATCAAAAAAACAACAAAAGATAAACAAACGTAAAGTTCTGCAGGTTATACAGCAACTAACAAAATCAAGATCCCACAACTGGAAGTGGGAAAAAGGGCTGCCTAAGTATCATCTCCAATCAGAGACAACGATAAACAGCTGCCTCTGATTGGGAACCATACTAGGCCAACAAAGAAATAGAAACATAGATTTGCCCACCCAAGTCACACCCTGACCTAACCAAATAAAGAATAGAAAAGGCTCTCTAAGGTCAGGGCGTGACCGCTACTTTGCTGTTGTTCTGCCTGCACTGTTTGCTATGACAGTAAGTTAGCCATAGTTAGCTAGGCAGCAAGCAAGGGATAAGAATGTTGCCAGCCAGTATGTCAATAGAACATTTAGAACAAATGACTGGGTCGCGTCCATAGATACAGAACAAAAAGACTTAACGTCCCTGTCAACCGAGCTGATAGAACGAACGACCAACTGGCTTGGGTAGCAACCCTAGAATCATGTCAGGACTATATCTCTTGGGAGTATGAATAAATTCATCAAAATAAAGTTGATGAAAATATGTCAATCGTTGTTTGAAAACTGTATGTTGGTAACCTGTTCTATAAAATGATAATGCCCAATAAGCCGGTGTTTGAAGGATATATTGGCAGTTTGTCGGCCCTCGACGACACCCGTGGCAATATATCCTCCAAACACCGGCTTATTGGGCATTATCACTTAAAAGATGATTCTGAGAGTAATTGGCTTTAAAGTTGTAAATCCTCATTGTTTTGAATGGTGTGTATATTATTTAATTTTGCTTAACAACATAAATTGGGTTATTTAGAGTACTATATAGGTAGAGAATTTAGAAAAGAATAAGGCTAGGTTAATAAATACATTTTTACAAAAATACAGATTGAATCTTACAGTCCCAAACTCTTGATTATTATTATTGATGTTGGCCCCTACACTTGTTTAACACATGATTCTGGTTTATTGGTCTGTTACTCTGGGGCTCCTGGTTTTGATGAATCCAAACATGATTCTGGTTTATTGGTCCGTTACTCTGGATTTGATAGTATGATGTTTTCCATGCATTTCTGATTAATCCCTCGCCTGAGCAAATATTCTGCAGCCAGTCGCTCGTAGGATGGACGCCTTATCTCTCTCTCTCCAGATCCTGCCCCTGTCACACACACACACACACACACACACACACACACACACACACACACACACACACACACACACACACACACACACACACACACACACACACACACACACACACACACTGAAGAGTGGGTGTAAATAGACAGCTGTTCACCGGGCTCCTATTCCTAATTCCACTCAGAGTAGAAAAGCTCATCATACTCAGGTCCCGGCTGATAGGTGGATAGAGAGGAGAGGGGGCGGGGAGAAGCCACAGTGTCTATCTCTCCCCAGAAAAGAGAGAAGAAAAAAAAGATGCCGACGAAAAAACAAGGCAATCAAGCCCGGGGCTTGTGTGGCGTTACACATGAGTGTCTCGCGCTTATCCACGCAGGCTTCTGCCCTTTCTATTCCTCCACCATCCCTCCCTGTCTCTCTCTCCCTTTCCCTCCATCCCCCCATCCAACCATCTCTGTCTCTAGGGGAAGGTTCTTTCCTCAGGTCTCGCCATAGTGTGTGAACTGCCAGAGTGCTCATACATGTTTATATCCTCTGTGAGAGAGAAATATCAATAATGAGGTATTGACAGAGACATAATCTGTGTATTCTACTTGTCCCTCACACATCTCCCTAGATACCTGATACAAGATCAATAACCGCTTATGATCTGAAAGTGACTAGTCCGGACAGAGATACATACATGCACTGATTCTCATGGGACAAAGTTTTAATAAACATTGAAAAAATAATAAACTATAACCCATTACTTGGGGCAGCAGGATAGCCTAGTGGTTTGAGTGTTGGACTAGTAATCGAAAAGTTGAAAGATCAAATCCCCAAGCGGACAAGATAAAATAATTGTCATTCTACCCCTGAACAAGGCAGTTAACCCACCGTTCCTAGGCCGTCATTGAAAATAAGGATTTGTTCTTTAACTGACTTGCCTGGTTAAATAAAGCAATTGCGTGGATTCAAGCATCAATACTTAATTATGGTAATGAATTTGTATTTTTTTATTTTTTTATGTTGAACTTTTTCATAGATATTCTAGTTATTACTATTAATAGTCACCAGAAATAATAATTTTCTGTGTTTTTGTAGTGCCAGACTCAATCATGTAGACGAGAGAAACAGTGAATTTTTGGAAAAAAAATGTTTTACTCCCCACTGAAGTGTATCAACCAGAAGCTAGGAAAGGAGGAGAGGAGGGAGGAAAGGAGGGAGGAGAGGAGGGAGGAGAGGAAGGAGGAAAGGAGGGAGGAGAGGAGGGAGGAAAGAAGGGAGGAGAGGAGGGAGGAGAGGGAGAGCAAAGATTTGGAGGGGCGGTGTCAGAGAAAGAGAAGATAAGGAAGAGTTGGGGAGGAAGACAGATGAGGGGAAAATACATAGTAGATGGGAAGAGAAGGAGAAGGGAGGATGAGGGAGGAGAAGGGAGGAGAAGGGAGGAGAATGGAGGAGAAAGGGGATGGATGAGGGCAGTGGAGGAGGAGGGGATGAGAGGGAGGAGGGATATAGAGGGGCAGTGGAGGAGGAGGGGATGAGAGGGAGGAGGGATATATAGGGGCAAGGGAGGAGGAGGGGATGAGAGGGAGGAGGGATATAGAGGGGGAGTGGAGGGGAGGAGGGGATGAGAGGGAGGAGGGATATAGAGGGGGGAGGAGGGGATGGACGAGGAGGGTTGAGAGGGAGGAGGGATATAGAGGGGCAGTGGAGGAGGAGGGGATGAGAGGGAGGAGGGATATAGAGGGGGTGGAGGAGGAGGGGATGAGAGGGAGGAGGGATATAGAGGGGCAGTGGAGAGGAGGGGATGAGAGGGAGGAGAGATATAGAGGGGCAAGGGAGGAGGGGGGTGAGAGGGTGGAGGGATATGGGGGGGGGCTGTCCTAGGAAAGTGGGGGGGGGGGTGATTATTGACTGTCCTAAAGGTGGTGGTGGGGGGTGACTAGGAAAGGTGGGGTCTTTGTGAAAAGGCGTGATTATTGACTGTCCTAGGAAAGGTGGTGGTGGGGGGTGATTATTGACTGTCCTAGGAAAGGTGGTGGTGGGGGGGGGTGATTATTGACTGTCCTAGGAAAGGTGGTGGTGGGGGGGTGATTATTGACTGTCCTAGGAAAAGGTGATTATTGACTGTCCTAGAAAGGTGGTGGTGGGGGGGGGTGATTATTGACTGTCCTAGGAAAGGTGGTGGTGGGGGGATTATTGACTGTCCTAGGAAAGGTGGTGGTGGGGGGTGATTATTGACTGTCCTAGGAAAGGTGGTGGTGGGGGGGATTATTGACTGTCCTAGGAAAGGTGGTGGTGGGGGGTGATTATTGACTGTCCTAGGAAAGGTGGTGGTGGGGGGTGGTGGTGGTGGGGGGTGATTATTGACTGTCCTAGGAAAGGTGGTGGTGGGGGGGTGGTGATTATTGACTGTCCTAGGAAAGGTGGTGGTGGGGGGTGATTATTGACTGTGGAAAGGTTATTATTGACTGTCCTAGGAAAGGTGGGGGGGTGGTGGGAAAGGTGGGGTGGGGGTGATTATTGACTGTCCTAGGAAAGGTGGTGGTGGGGGGTGATTATTGACTGTCCTAGGATTATGGGGGGGGGGTGACTGTCCCTAGGAAAGGTGGTGGTGGGGGGTGATTATTGACTGTCCTAGGAAAGGTGGTGGTGGGGGGGTGATTATTGACTGTCCTAGGAAAGGTGGTGGTGGGGGTGATTATTGTGGACTGGGGGTGATTATTGACTGTCCTAGGAAAGGTGGTGGTGGGGGGGTGATTATTGACTGTCCTAGGAAAGGTGGTGGTGGGGGGTGATTATTGACTGTCCTAGGAAAGGTGGTGGTGGGGGGTGATTATTGACTGTCCTAGGAAAGGTGGTGGTGGGGGGGTGGTGGTGGGGGTGATTATTGACTGTCCTAGGAAAGGTGGTGGTGGTGGGGGGGTGATTATTGACTGTCCTAGGAAAGGTGGTGGTGGGGGGGGTGATTATTGACTGTCCTAGGAAAGGTGGTGGTGGGGGGGGGTGATTATTGACTGTCCTAGGAAAGGTGGTGGTGGTGGGGGGGTGAGGTGGGGTGGGGGGTGATTATTGACTGTCCTAGGAAAGGTGGTGGTGGGGGGGTGATTATTGACTGTCCTAGATTATTGACTGTCCTAGGAAAGGTGGTGGTGGGGGGTGATTATTGACTGTCCTAGGAAAGGTGGTGGTGGGGGGGGGTGATTATTGACTGTCCTAGGAAAGGTGGTGGTGGGGGGTGATTATTGACTTCCTAGGAAAGGTGGTGGTGGGGGTGATTATTGACTGTCCTAGGAAAGGTGGTGGTGGGGGGTGATTATTGACTGTCCTAGGAAAGGTCCCTAGGAAAGGTGGTGGTGGGGGGGGGTGATTATTGACTGTCCTAGGAAAGGTGGTGGTGGGGGGGTGATTATTGACTGTCCTAGGAAAGGTGGTGGTGGGGGGGTGATTATTGACTGTCCTAGGAAAGGTGGTGGTGGGGGGTGATTATTGACTGTCCTAGGAAAGGTGGTGGTGGGGGGATTATTGACTGTCCTAGGAAAGGTGATTATTGACTGTCCTAGGAAAGGTGGTGGTGGGGGGTGATTATTGACTGTCCTAGGAAAGGTGGTGGTGGGGGGGTGATTATTGACTGTCCTAGGAAAGGTGGTGGTGGGGGGGTGATTATTGACTGTCCTAGGAAAGGTGGTGGTGGGGGGTGATTATTGACTGTCCTAGGAAAGGTGGTGGTGGGGGGTGATTATTGACTGTCCTAGGAAAGGTGGTGGTGGTGGGGGTGATTATTGACTGTCCTAGGAAAGGTGGTGGTGGGGGGTGATTATTGACTGTCCTAGGAAAGGTGGTGGTGGGGGGGGGTGATTATTGACTGTCCTAGGAAAGGTGGTGGTGGGGGGTGATTATTGACTGTCCTAGGAAAGGTGGTGGTGGGGGGGGGTGATTATTGACTGTCCTAGGAAAGGTGGTGGTGGGGGGTTGATTATTGACTGTCCTAGGAAAGGTGGTGGTGGGGGGGGTGATTATTGACTGGTGGGGGGGGGTGATTATTGACTGTCCTAGGAAAGGTGGTGGTGGGGGGTGATTATTGACTGTCCTAGGAAAGGTGGTGGTGGGGGGGGTCCTAGGAAAGGTGGTG
This sequence comes from Oncorhynchus gorbuscha, assembly GCF_021184085.1. Taxonomy (NCBI): domain Eukaryota; kingdom Metazoa; phylum Chordata; class Actinopteri; order Salmoniformes; family Salmonidae; genus Oncorhynchus; species Oncorhynchus gorbuscha. Next base: position 91,401,885 of record NC_060182.1, on the reverse strand, counting down.
GGGGGGGTGATTATTGACTGTCCTAGGAAAGGTGGTGGTGGGGGGACTGTGATTATTGACTGTCCTAGGAAAGGTGGTGGTGGGGGGGGGTGATTATTGACTGTGATTATTGACTGTCCTAGGAAAGGTGGTGGTGGTGGGGGGATTATTGACGTGATTATTGACTGTCCTAGGAAAGGTGGTGGTGGGGGGGTGATTATTGATTCCTATTGACTGTCCTAGGAAAGGTGGTGGTGGGGGTGATTATTGACTGTCCTAGGAAAGGTGGTGGTGGTGGGGGGGGGAAAGGATTATTGACTGTCCTAGGAAAGGTGGTGGTGGGGGGGTGGTGGGGGGGATTATTGACTGTCCTAGGAAAGGTGGTGGTGGGGGGATTATTGACTGTGATTATTGTCCTAGGGGGCTTTTGTCTTATTGAGTCCCAGGAGAGGAAAGGGTTGATTATTGACGCCACTCAGCCTCAGGGAAGTCGTCCTAGGAAAGTGGTGGTGGGGGGGGGTGATTATTGATGTGTCACTGTGTCTGTCTATGTATGTGTGTTGGTTGTGTGTGTGTGGTGTGTGTATTAGGGAAGGGCTGATGCAGGTTTGAGCGATGATGATAGGGTCCTCCACTGTTTTCTAATATCACTCCTTCTCTAGGAAAGGTGGTGGTGGTGGGGGTGATTATTGACTGTCCTAGGAAAGGTGGTCTAACACACAGTCCCAGGACACACACACACAGCCTCACAAGTCACAGTGGCGGGGCCACACACTGTCACACACACCTCCACTGTTTTCTAATATCACACCTTCTCTTTCTAACACACACACACACACACACACACACACACACACACACACACACACACACACACACAGAAATTCTTAAATGTTTTCATGAACGGTGCCAGGGATGATGTAGCCTTGGGGTAAGACTAGTCTTTTGAAGTATCTTTGCTGAGATGATGTTATGTTAGAGGGTAGGGAGCATAGTAGCAGTGGTCAGATGTTGTTACTGTACATGGTGGTTGTGTATGGTAGATTTACACTGCGTTAACCAACCCATTACCTTCATGTTTCAAGATGTCACTGCTGCCTCAGCACAATAAAGCCACACACACACAAACACCTCTCTATACTGAACAGTAGACTGATGCTCATCCTACCTGAGAGGAAGCACAGTGAGGGGAGCCTCAGTCTCAGAGTGTGAAGGACTGGAGCGCTTCACTGCCCACAGGGCTCGGCTCAGTGGTGAGACACTCACTGCTACCGCTGCAGGTCCATCTGCCTACCAAATCACTGGTAGAGGGTGAGACGGGGAGAGAGGGTTAGGGGAGAGGGGGAGAGATGGGTAGGGAGTAGGGAGAGAGGGAGAGATGGAGAGAGGGGGAAAGGGGGGGAGAGAGGGGTAGGGAGTAGGGAGAGAGGGGGAGAGAGGGGTAGGGAGTAGGGAGAGAGGGTGAGAGAGGGGTAGGGGAGAGGGGGAGAGATGGGTAGGGAGTAGGGAGAGAGGGGGAGAGAGGGTGTAAGATGGGGAGGAGACAGGGGAGATAAATTATGAAAACATACCACAAAGCTGCTGTGTTGTTCAATGTTCATGTAACCAGGTCAAAAATCCTTACCTATGGCTCACAATGCTCCCACACAGGGAAATAGAGCCTGCGAGTATAGTCGTGTCCAAATCGTCCACACGTAGCTAGGACTCTATAGCTCTATGAATGTGGAAAACATTTCATCACAGGTAAAACATTTAACTTGACTAGTATAGTCTGTTTGTAACTTCACTCACTACTTGTAGCTGTACAGTCTGTTTGTTTGTCTTGTTGGTCTTGGCTAGCTTAATGTTCCAGTAAGTTGCTAGCTAGCTAGCATTCACTCGTGGCAGTTAATACCATCATGAAAAGGGGCACGAGGCAAGCCCTACGATATAGAACATAGTGTATGTAAGTGGTGAGAACCCTCGGGAGCAGGCAATAATGGATCTGTGGACAATGTAGTTCTGTAATTGACTGAAACAAGAAAATTGCATTTGAAAAAAGGTCAAGTTTTTTTGCTGTGTGTCAACGGGGTAACCAAGGTGACCATGGGTGTGCCCCCCCCCCTCCTCCCCCATGCGAACGAGGGCGGACGTTCTATCTAATACCGACTGGGAGTATAGAAGTCCATGAAAGTGGGATTTTCTCGGTATTCCTATCTGTCTTGTCTGTTCTATCACTTCCCTACATTCATCTTATTACATTCTGAGGACTCGCTTTAACGGAGGTTTGAAAACGCCAGAACATCCCTTTTCCTTGGAGATGTAGAGTGATTAGAGATAACTGCATACTGTGTGACTATCTTAGATGGTGGCTGGATTGAGTGCATCGTGTCCAGGGGATGAACTTTAAATACCAAGTTGAGTAATGGACCGCACACACACACACACACGCAGACACAGGCGCACACACACACACGCACACTGACACACACACACACACACACACACACACACACACACACACACACACACACACACACACACACACACACACACACACACACACACACACACACACACACACACACACACACACACACACACACATCAACGGTACAGTAGTGGAGAGGGTAGTAAGTTTTAAATTACTCGGAGTACAAGTTACGGACAAACTGAATTGGTCCACCTGTTATGCAGGTGAATGAGGACACAAAAGCGACTTGGCGAAAACAGAGTCTTTAATCCAGTTAAAGGAAATATGCAATACTCCTAGACAAATCGGAGCGGTAAATAAAGCATAAAAAACAATTCCACTCGTAATGACGAGAACAGACTGGAGACTCGATCATAAACTGTAGGTTGCCTCGGGAAGGCACTTGACCGTAGCAGACTCAGACACCTGCTCACCACGCAGCATCTGAGGGAAACACGACACGACAGGGCGATACAAAGACACAGCACGGTGAACAATATACAAGGATCCGACAGGACAGAAACGGAAAACAAGGGGAGAAATAGGGACTCTAATCAGGGGAAAAGATAGGGAACAGGTGTGGAAAGACTAAATGATTGATTAGGGGAATAGGAACAGCTGGGAGCAGGAACGGAACGATAGAGAGAAGAGAGAGGGGAGGGAGAGAGAAAAAGGGAACGAACCTAAAAAGACCAGCAGGGGAAAACGAACAGAAGGAAAAGCAAAATGACAAGACAATATAAGACAAAACATGACAGTACCCCCACTCACCGAGCGCCTCCTGGCGCACTCGAGGAGGAATCCTGGCGGCAACGGAGGAAATCATCAATCAGTGAACGGTCCAGCACGTCCCGAGACGGAACCCAACTCCTCTCCTCAGGACCGTAACCCTCCCAATCCACTAAGTATTGGTGACCCCGTCCCCGAGAACGCATGTCCATGATCCTACGTACCTTGTAAATAGGTGCGCTCTCGACATGGACGGGAGGGGGGGAAGGGAAGACGAACGGGGGTGCGAAGAAAGGGCTTGACACAGGAGACATGGAAGACAGGATGGACGCGACGAAGATGTCGCGGAAGAAGCAGTCGCACAGCGACAGGATTGACGACCTGGGAGACACGGAACGGACCAATGAACCGCGGAGTCAACTTACGAGAAGCTGTCGTAAGAGGAAGGTTGCGAGTGGAAAGCCACACTCTCTGGCCGCAACAATACCTTGGACTCTTAATCCTACGTTTATTGGCGGCTCTCACAGTCTGTGCCCTGTAACGGCAAAGTGCAGACCTCACCCTCCTCCAGGTGCGCTCACAACGTTGGACAAACGCTTGAGCGGAGGGAACGCTGGACTCGGCAAGCTGGGATGAGAACAGAGGAGGCTGGTAACCCAGACTACTCTGAAACGGAGATAACCCGGTAGCAGGTATGAAGGAAGCGAGTTGTGAGCGTATTCTGCCCAGGGGAGCTGTTCTGCCCAAGACGCAGGGTTTCTGAAAGAAAGGCTGCGTAGTATGCGACCAATCGTCTGATTGGCCCTCTCTGCTTGACCGTTAGACTGGGGATGAAACCCGGAAGAGAGACTGACGGACGCACCAATCAAACGACAGAACTCCCTCCAAAACTGTGACGTGAATTGCGGGCCTCTGTCTGAAACGGCGTCTAACGGGAGGCCATGAATTCTGAACACATTCTCGATGATGATTTGTGCCGTCTCCTTAGCGGAAGGAAGTTTAGCGAGGGGAATGAAATGTGCCGCCTTAGAGAACCTATCGACAACCGTAAGAATCACAGTCTTCCCCGCAGACAAAGGCAGACCGGTAATGAAGTCTAGGGCGATGTGAGACCATGGTCGAGAAGGAATGGGAAGCGGTCTGAGACGACCGGCAGGAGGAGAGTTACCTGACTTAGTCTGCGCGCAGTCCGAACAAGCAGCCACGAAACGGCGCGTGTCACGCTCCTGAGTCGGCCACCAAAAGAACTGGCGAATAGAAGCAAGAGTGCCTCGAACGCCGGGATGACCAGCTAACTTGGCAGAGTGCGCCCACTGAAGAACAGCCAGATGAGTAGAAACAGGAACGAAAAGAAGGTTACTAGGACAAGCGCGCGGCGACGTAGTGTGCGTGAGTGCTTGCTTAACCTGTCTTTCAATTCCCCAGACTGTCAACCCGACAACACGCCCATAAGGAAGAATCCCCTCGGGATCAGTAGAAGCCACAGAAGAACTAAAAAGACGGGATAAGGCATCAGGCTTGGTGTTCTTGCTACCTGGACGGTAAGAAATCACAAACTCGAAACGAGCGAAAAACAACGCCCAACGAGCTTGACGAGCATTAAGTCGTTTGGCAGAACGGATGTACTCAAGGTTCTTATGGTCTGTCCAAACGACAAAGGAACGGTCGCCCCCTCCAACCACTGTCGCCATTCGCCTAGGGCTAAGCGGATGGCGAGCAGTTCGCGGTTACCCACATCATAGTTGCGTTCAGATGGCGACAGGCGATGAGAAAAATAAGCGCAAGGATGAACCTTATCGTCAGACTGGAAGCGCTGGGATAGAATGGCTCCCACGCCTACCTCTGAAGCGTCAACCTCGACAATGAATTGTCTAGTGACGTCAGGAGTAACGAGGATAGGAGCGGACGTAAAACGTTCTTTTAGAAGATCAAAAGCTCCCTGGGCGGAACCGGACCACTTAAAACACGTCTTGACAGAAGTAAGAGCTGTGAGAGGGGCAGCAACTTGACCGAAATTACGAATGAAACGCCGATAGAAATTAGCGAAACCTAGAAAGCGCTGCAACTCGACACGTGACCTTGGAACGGGCCACTCACTGACAGCTTGGACCTTAGCGGAATCCATCTGAATGCCTTCAGCGGAAATAACGGAACCGAGAAAAGTAACGGAGGAGACATGAAAAGAGCACTTCTCAGCCTTCACGTAGAGACAATTCTCTAAAAGGCGCTGGAGAACACGTCGAACGTGCTGAACATGAATCTCGAGTGACGGTGAAATATCAGGATATCGTCAAGGTAGATAAAAACAAAGATGTTCAGCATGTCTCTCAGAACATCATTAACTAATGCCTGAAAAACAGCTGGCGCATTGGCGAGACCAAACGGCAGAACCCTGTACTCAAAATGCCCTAACGGAGTGTTAAACGCCGTTTTCCACTCGTCCCCCTCTCTGATGCGCACGAGATGGTAAGCGTTACGAAGGTCCAACTTAGTAAAGCACCTGGCTCCCTGCAGAATCTCGAAGGCTGATGACATAAGGGGAAGCGGATAACGATTCTTAACCGTTATGTCATTCAGCCCTCGATAATCCACGCAGGGGCGCAGAGTACCGTCCTTTTTCTTAACAAAAAAAAACCCCGCCCCGGCCGGAGAGGAAGAAGGCACTATGGTACCGGCGTCAAGAGACACAGACAAATAATCCTCGAGAGCCCTACGTTCGGGAGCCGACAGAGAGTATAGTCTACCCCGAGGAGGAGTGGTCCCCGGAAGGAGATCAATACTACAATCATACGACCGGTGAGGAGGAAGGGAGTTGGCTCGGGACCGACTGAAGACCGTGCGCAGATCATGATATTCCTCCGGCACTCCTGTCAAATCGCCAGGTTCCTCCTGAGAAGTGGGGACAGAAGAAACGGGAGGGATGGCAGACATTAAACACTTCACATGACAAGAAACGTTCCAGGATAGGATAGAATTACTAGACCAATTAATAGAAGGATTATGACATACTAGCCAGGGATGACCCAAAACAACAGGTGTAAAAGGTGAACGAAAAATCAAAAAAGAAATAGTCTCACTGTGGTTACCAGATACTGTGAGGGTTAAAGGTAGTGTCTCAAATCTGATACTGGGAAGATGACTACCATCTAAGGCGAACATGGGCGTAGGCTTGTCTAACTGTCTGAAAGGAATGTCATGTTTCCGAGCCCATGCTTCGTCCATGAAACAACCCTCAGCCCCAGAGTCTATCAAGGCACTGCATGTAGCACCCGAACCGGTCCAGCGTAGATGGACCGACATAGTAGTACAGGATCTAGATGGAGAGACCTGAGTAGTAGCGCTCACCAGTAGCCCTCCGCTTACTGATGAGCTCTGGCTTTTACTGGACATGAATTGACAAAATGTCCAGCAAGTTCGCAATAGAGGCACAGGCGGTTGGTGATCCTCCGTTCCCTCTCCTTAGTCGAGATGCGAATACCTCCCAGCTGCATGGGCTCAGTCTCTGAGCCAGAGGAGGGAGATGGTTGCGATGCGGAGCAGGGAAACACCGTTGACGCGAGCTCTCTTCCACGAGCTTGGTGACGAAGATCTACCCGTCGTTCTATGCGGATGGCGAGAGCAATCAAAGAGTCCACACTGGAAGGAACCTCCCGGGAGAGAATCTCATCTTTAACCACTGCGTGGAGTCCCTCCAGAAAACGAGCGAGCAGCGCCGGCTCGTTCCAGTCACTAGAGGCAGCAAGAGTGCGAAACTCTATAGAGTAATCCGTTATGGATCGATCACCTTGGCATAGGGAAGCCAGGGCCCTAGAAGCCTCCCTACCAAAAACTGAACGGTCAAAAACCCGAATCATCTCCTCTTTAAAGTTCTGGTAATTGTTAGAACAATCAGCCCTTGCCTCCCAGATAGCTGTGCCCCACTCTCGAGCCCGGCCAGTAAGGAGTGATATGACGTAAGCAACCCGAGCTCTCTCTCTAGAGTATGTGTTGGGTTGGAGAGAGAACACAATATCACACTGGGTGAGAAAGGAGCGGCACTCCGTGGGCTGCCCGGAGTAACAAGGTGGGTTATTAACCCTAGGTTCCGGAGGCTCGGCAGACCAGGAAGTAACAGGTGGCACGAGACGAAGACTCTGGAACTGTCCAGAGAGGTCGGAAACCTGAGCGGCCAGGTTCTCCACGGCATGACGAGCAGCAGACAATTCCTGCTCGTGTCTGCCGAGCATGGCTCCTTGGATCTCGACGGCAGTGTTACGAGCGTCTGTAGTCGCTGGGTCCATTCTTTAGTCGGATCCTTCTGTTATGCAGGTGAATGAGGACCCAAAAGCGACTTGGCGAAAACAGAGTCTTTAATCCAGTAAAGGAAATATGCAATACTCCTAGACAAATCGGAGCGGTAAATAAAGCATAAAAAACAATTCCACTCGTAATGACGAGAACAGACTGGAGACTCGATCATAAACTGTAGGTTGCCTCGGGAAGGCACTTGACCGTAGCAGACTCAGACACCTGCTCACCACGCAGCATCTGAGGGAAACACGACACGACAGGGCGATACAAAGACACAGCACGGTGAACAATATACAAGGATCCGACAGGACAGAAACGGAAAACAAGGGGAGAAATAGGGACTCTAATCAGGGGAAAAGATAGGGAACAGGTGTGGAAAGACTAAATGATTGATTAGGGGAATAGGAACAGCTGGGAGCAGGAACGGAACGATAGAGAGAAGAGAGAGAGGGAGGGAGAGAGAAAAAAGGGAACGAACCTAAAAAGACCAGCAGGGGGAAAACGAACAGAAGGAAAAGCAAAATGACAAGAAAATATAAGACAAAACATGACACCACCCACACATGCTGAAGAACTCAGCTTGTCAACAAAAGCACTCACAAACTTTTTCAGATGCACAATCGAGAGCATTCTGTTGGGCTGTATCACCACCTGGTACGGCAACTGCTCCGCCCACAACCGTAAGGCTCTCCAGAGGGTAGTGAGGTCTGCACAACACATCACCGGGGGCAAACTACCTGCCCTCCAGGACACCTACACCACCCGATGTCACAGGAAGGCCATAAAGATCATCAAGGACAACAACCACCCGAGCCCCTGCCTGTTCACCCCGCTATCATCCAGAAGGCGAGGTCAGTACAGGTGCATCAAAGCAGGGACCGAGAGACTGAACAACAGCTTCTATCTCAAGGCCATCAGACTTCTAAAACAGCCATCACTAACATTGAGTGGCTGCTGCCAACACACTGACTCAAATCTCTAGCCACTTTAATAATGGAAGAATTGATGTAAAAAATGTATCACTAGCCACTTTAAACAATACCACTTAATATAATGTTTACATACCTTACATTACTCATCTCTTATGCATATGCTGTACTCGATACCAGCTATTGCATCTTGCCTATGCCGCTCTGTACCATCACTCATTCATATATTTTTATGTACATATTCTTTATCCCTTTATACTTGTGTGTATAAGGTAGTTGTTGTGAAATTGTTAGGTTAGATTACTTGTTGGTTATTACTGCATTGTCGGAACTAGAAGCATAAGCATTTCGTAACACTCGCATTAACATCTGCTAACATCTGCTAACCATGTGTATGTGACAAATAACATTTGATTTGACACAACACATGCTATTTGTAGGTCTAGATTCAGCTTGCAAGTATTATGTATTCCTTTTACAAGAAAAAAATCCCTTTTACCAACTTTTGGGGAATTTTTATTGATGTTTATTACATTTGATTAGCTACCTATTTTTTTAAAGGCAAATAGGTCCATAGCCGCAGGAACGAAGGGTTTTATAGTGCCGCATCACCGCCTAAAAAACTCTGAGTAAAACTATATATTAATTTAAAAAAATACAAATGTGGTGCACTGGGCCTTTACTAGTATTAGTGAACCGATATAGATGTCTGTAGCAGGGTCAAATGTGGTGCACTGGGCCTTTACTAGTATTAGTGAACCGATATAGACGTCTGTAGCGGGGTCAAATGTGGTGCACTGGGCCTTTACTAGTATTAGTGAACCGATATAGATGTCTGTAGCGGGGTCAAATGTGGTGCACTGGGCCTTTACTAGTATTAGTGAACCGATATAGATGTCTGTAGCAGGGTCAAATGTGGTGCACTGGGCCTTTACTAGTATTAGTGAACCGATATAGACGTCTGTAGCAGGGTCAAATGTGGTGCACTGGGCCTTTACTAGTATTAGTGAACCGATATAGATGTCTGTAGCGGGGTCAAATGTGGTGCACTGGGCCTTTACTAGTATTAGTGAAACGATATAGACGTCGGTAGCTGTATAATTGTATAGTTGAATAATTGCCAGCGTATGTTTGTCTAAGCAACAACCACAAAATCTTTCTATCCTATCATCCAATATAATCCATGTATTAGTGCTGCTGCCCTTCACTAAGCTAACGTTGCTAACTCATCATTGACATTAAGCCTATGAACCTTCAGGCATGTTTCAGGTGACAGGAAAATAGCTAATGACCTTTCTCCTACTTTAATAAAGCTAATTGTAATCATTCAACATTTACCCCTGTCACTTCCTGGCCATGTCACGCCGAAATACAATCTGGAGCACATTAATAACAAACATTCACAATGACCCGTCTGTAAATTTGTTTAACATTTAGATAAAGCTGGCCTGGTGTGATAATAATCTCCTGTCAGAATGTAATTGTGGCCTTATACATATAATGGGGACAGGAAGCTAGTGGCGTGCGACTGTTTGGAATTGAATGAGAATACTGTATATCCTTAGATGCTGATGATCTCACAGTTTACATGTTTTATTTTACATTTGTATTAGTCGTGTGTACAGGAAACACATGCCATACACCGTCCAATGAAATGCTTACTGGCAGGTTCCTTCTCTACCATACAACAATAAGAAGGAATAATAAAGGATAAGAATACCAACATAAAGTAAATGGCTCAGTGGAAAAGAATAAACAGTTTAGCATCAATATAATACAGGAAGGCACAATTTATAGTCCAACATTTACACGTGGTTTGGGGAAGGAGGGATGGTGGGTAGTGTATAAACTGAGCAGTATAGTAACAGTCTGGTAGCAGAAGTGTTAATGTGTAGCATGAATGTACTGTTTATGTGTATGTGTGAGTGATTGAGTGCATGTGTGCTGAGGTGCAGAGAGTCAGTGCAGGTGGTCAGTCCAGTTCAAGTTGTTCAGCAGTCTGATAGCTTGTAGATAAAAACTGTCTCTGAGCCTGTTGGTATCAGACCTCATTTTCCGATACCATCTGCCTGACTGTACGGGAGAGAACTGCTTGTGTGTGGGGTCCTTGAAGATGCTTACGTGCCTTCCTCAGGCATAGTTTCAAGTAGATGTCCTGGATGGGTTTGAACAAGGTTCCAGTGATGCACTGGTTCATCTTCACAGAAAGCTGGAGGGCCTTGCGGTCGTGGAAAGAGCAATTCACGTACCAGGCCGTGATGCAACCGGTCAGGACGCTCTCGATGGTGCAGTGGTAGTGTTTGGAGAGGACCGGGGTGGTACACTGAAATTCTTCAGCCGACTCAGGAAGTAGAGATGCTGTTGCGCCCTCTTGACAAGAGTGGCGGTGTTGTTGGTCCATATCAAGTCCTTTGTGATGTGGATGCCAAGGAACTTAAAACTGCTGACTCTCTCTAATGCAGTCCAGTTGATGTGGATCGGGGGCATGTTCCCTCCTCTGCTTCCTGAAGTCAACAATCAACTCCTTTGTTTTGCTGATGTTGAGGGAGACGTTGTTGTCCTGGCACCACAATGCTAGTTCACTTACTGTACTTCCTTCCAGTAGTCTGACTCATCATTGTTGGTTATCAGGACTACAACCATGGGGTCATCAGCATACTTGATGATGGAGTTGGTGTCGCGCAAGGTCACAGGGAGAGACAGTAGAGGGCTGAGGACACACCCCTGGGGGACACCTGAGTTAAGAGTCAGTGTGGAGGAGGTATTGTTGCTATTCCTCACACACTGTGGTCTGCCTGTCAAGAAGTTCAGGATCCAGAGGGTGTTGTCCAGAGCCGGGGCTCTGAGCTTGATGTAATGCCTCTTTGTTGTTGTACTCTGTTGTTGAGTGAAGTAATATTATTCAGCTATTTTCAAGTTGTAATGTTTGTGCTTTTTCTTATTAAAGTCAAAATTGTATACAAGTCTATATGGTTCATTTTGAGGAGAGCGTTTTTAAGTACTCTCTCTGAAATACTAATTCAAGGCTCTTTAGTGGCACATTGTCTCCATTAAGCCCACATCAGGCACATAGGCACCCATGCACAACCCCTGTGACAGGACTATCATCTAAACAGGTATGTAATACCAATACCAGGCTGAATGTAAAAGCCTGTAATTAAACCTAAATGACATGTCATTGAATCTAGCCTGCTGATGCTGCAGATATTGTCAAGTCCTTTTCTGAAGATTAGCAACAAAATGATTTTCCTTCACACTTCTCCTTTTTAAATCTCGTATCCATTTCAATCTTACATTTTCTTCCAAATCTTATACTATATCCAGTTGAAGTCGGAAGTCTACATACACCTTAGCAAAATACATTTAAACTCAGTTTTTCACAATTCCTGACATATAATCCTACTAAAAATTCCCTGTTTTAGGTCAGTTCGGATCACCATTTTATTTTCAGAATGTGAAATGTAATAATAGTAGAGAGTGATCTTTCAGAATATATTTATTTCAACACATTCCCAGTGGGTCAGAAGTTTACATGCACTCCATTAGTTTTTGGTAGCGTTGCCTTTAAATAGTTTACATTTACATTTACATTTAAGTCATTTAGCAGACGCTCTTATCCAGAGCGACTTACAAATTGGTGCATTCACCTTATGACATCCAGTGGAACAGTCACTTTACAATAGTGCATCTAAATCTTAAAGGGGGGGGGGGTGAGAAGGATTACTTATCCTACCCTAGGTATTCCTTAAAGAGGTGGGGTTTCAGGTGTCTCCGGAAGGTGGTCACCTTCCCCGCTCCTCCGTTCTCTCCACTGGCTTCCAGTTGAAGCTCGCATCCGCTACAAGACCATGGTGCTTGCCTACGGAGCTGTGAGGGGAACGGCACCTCAGTACCTCCAGGCTCTGATCAGGCCCTACACCCAAACAAGGGCACTGCGTTCATCCACCTCTGGCCTGTTCGCCTCCCTACCACTGAGGAAGTACAGTTCCCGCTCAGCCCAGTCAAAACTGTTCGCTGCTCTGGCCCCCCAATGGTGGAACAAACTCCCTCACGACGCCAGGACAGCGGAGTCAATCACCACCTTCCGGAGACACCTGAAACCCCACCTCTTTAAGGAATACCTAGGATAGGATAAGTAATCCCTCTCACCCCCCCTTTAAGATTTAGATGCACTATTGTAAAGTGACTGTTCCACTGGATGTCATAAGGTGAATGCACCAATTTGTAAGTCGCTCTGGATAAGAGCGTCTGCTAAATGACTTAAATGTAAATGTAATGTAAATGTGGTGATTGACTCCGCTGTCCTGGCGTCGTGAGGGAGTTTTGTTTAACTTCCCACAATAAGTTGGGTGAATTTTGGCCGATTCCTCCTGACAGAGCTGGTGTAACTGAGTCCGGTTTGTAGACCTCCTTGCTCGCACACGCTTTTTTTCAGCTCTGCCCACAAATTTTCTATAGGATTGAGGTGAGGGCTTTGTGATGGCGAGTCCAATACCTTGACTTTCTTGTCCTTAAATCATTTTGCCACAACTTTGGAAGTATGCTTGGTGTCATTGTCCATTTGGAAGACCCATGTGCCTGGCTGATGTCTTGAGATGTTGCTTCAATATATCCACATAATTTTGCGTCTTCATGATGCCATCTATTTTGTGAAGTGCACCAATCCCTCCTGCAGCAAAGCACCCCACAACATGATGCTGCCACCCCTGTGCTTCACAGTTGGGATGGTGTTCTTCGGCTTGCAAGGCTCTCCCTTTTCCTTCAAACATAACGAAGGCCATTATGGCCAAACTGTTCTGTTTTTGTTTCATCAGACCAGAGAACATTTCTCCGAAAAGTACGATCTTTGTCCCCATGTGCAGTTGCAAACCGTAGTCTGGCTTTTTTATGGTGGTTTTGGAGCAGTGGCTTCTTCCTTGCTGAGTGGCCTTTCATGTTATTTTGATATAGGACTCGTTTTACTGTGACTATAGATACTTTTGTACCTGTTTCCTCCAGCATCTTCACCAGCATCTTTGCTGTTGTTTTGGGATTGATTTGCGCTTTTCACACCAAAGTACGTTCATCTATAGGAGACAGAACGCGTCTCCTTCCTGAGTGGTATGAAGGCTGCGTGGTGCCATGGTGTTTATCTTTGCATACTATTGTTTGTAAAAAATGTATGTGGTACCTTCAGGCATTTGGAAATTGCTCTCAAGGATGAACCAGACTTGTGGAGGTCCCCAAAAAAATTCTAAGGTCTTGGCTGATTTCTTTTGATTTTCCCATGATGTCAAGCAAAGAGGCACTGAGTTTGAAGGTAGGCCTTGAAATACATCCACAGGTACACCTCCAATTGACTCAAATGATGTCAATTAGCCCTTCAGAAGCTTCTAAAGCCATGACATAATTTTCTGGAATTTTCCAAGCTGTTTAAAGTCACAATCAACTTAGTGTGTGTAAACTTATGACCCACTGGAATTGTGATACAGTGAATTATAGGTGAAATAATCTGTCTGGTAACAATTGTTGGAACAATTACTTGTGTCATGCACAAAGTAGATGTCCTAACCAATATGCGAAAACTATAGTTTGTTAATAACAAGAAATTTGTAGAATGTTTCAAAAACAAGTTTTAAACTTTATATATTCAACAAACTTCCGACTTCAACTGTATATATATATATATATATATAGAGAGTATATAGTTTATATAGCATATAAAGTGTATACACTACATGATTAAAGTATGTGGTCACCTGCTTGTCGAACATCTCATTCCAAAATCATGGACATTAATATGGAGTTGACCCCCCCTTTGCTGCTATAACAGCCTCTACTCTTCTGTGAAGTCTTTTCACAAGATGTTGGAACATTCTACGGATACCTGCTTCCATTCAGCCACAAGAGCATTCGTGAGGTCAGCACTGATGTTGGGCGATTAGGGCTGGCTCGCATTCACCGTTCCAATTCATCCCAAATGCGTTCAGTGGGATTGAGGTGAGGTTTCTGTACAGGCCAGTCAAGTTCTTCCACACCTATCTCAACAAACTATTTCCGTATGACCCTCGCTTCATGCACGGGGGTATTGTCATGCTGAAAATGGTGCCACAAAGTTGGAAGCACAGAATCATCTAGAATGACTCTGTATTATGTAGCCTTCAGATTTCTTTTCACTGGAACTAAATGGCCTAGCCCAAACCATCAAAAACAGCCCCAGACCATTATTCCTCCTCCACCAAACTTTACGGTTGGCACTATGCATTGGTGCACGTAGAGTTCTACTGGCATCACTCCAGAGAACATATTTCCACTGCTCCAGAGTCCAATGGCGGTGAGCTTGACACCACTCAAGCCGCCGCTTGGCTTTGTGCATGGTGATCTTAGGCTCGGCCATGGAAACCCATTTCATGAATCTCCCGACAAACAGTTATTGTGCTGACATTGCTGCCAGAGGCAGTTTGAAACTCAGTAGTGAGTGTTGCAACTGAGGACAGATGATATTTACGTGCTAACAGCACTCAGGGGTCCTGTTCTGTGAGCTTGTGTTGCCTAACACTTTGCGGCTGAGATGTTTTTGCTCCTAGACGTTTCCACTTCACAATAACAGCACTTACAGTTGACTGGTGAAGCTCTAGAAGGGCAGAAATTTGACCAACTGACTTGTTAGAAAGGTGACATCCTATGACGGTGCCACTTTGAAAGTCACTGAGCTCTTCAATAAGGCCATTCTACTGCCATCGTTTCTCTAAGGAGATTGCATGGCTGTGTGCTCAATTTTATACACCTGTCAGCAACGGCTGTGGCTGAAATAGCTGAATCCACTAATTTGATGTGCCCACATACTTTGGTATATATCTCCGTTCACCCATTTCCACCCCCCTCCATCACTGTCCCCCTTCACCCATCACTCCTTCCAAGCCTCCACCCCCTTCACCACTCTCCCCCTTCACCCCTCACCCCTTCCACACCTTCACCCCCTCCACCACTCTCCCTTCACCCCTCACCCCTCCACCACTCTCCCCCTTCACCCCTCACCCCTTCCACACCCTCTGCCCCTCCACCACTCTCCCCCTTCACCACTCACCTCTTCCACACCTCCACCCCCTCCACCACTCTCCCCCTTCACCCATTTACATTACATTTAAGTCATTTAGCAGACGCTCTTATCCAGAGCGACTTACAAATTGGTGCATTCACCTTATGACATCCAGTGGAACAGTCACTTTACAATAGTGCATCTAAATCTTAAAGGGGGGAGGGGGGTGAGAAGGATTACTTTATCCTATCCTAGGTATTCATTAAAGAGGTGGGGTTTCAGGTGTCTCCGGAAGGTGTTGATTGACTCCGCTGTCCTGGCGTCGTGAGGGAGTTTGTTCCACCATTGGGGGGGCCAGAGCAGCGAACAGTTTTGACTGGGCTGAGCGGGAACTGTACTTCCTCAGTGGTAGGGAGGCGAGCAGGCCAGAGGTGGATGAACGCAGTGCCCTTGTTTGGGTGTAGGGCCTGATCAGAGCCTGGAGGTACTGAGGTGCCGTTCCCCTCACAGCTCCGTAGGCAAGCACCATGGTCTTGTAGCGGATGCGAGCTTCAACTGGAAGCCAGTGGAGAGAGCGGAGGAGCGGGGTGACGGGAGAGAACTTGGGAAGGTTGAACACCAGATGGGCTGCGGCGTTCTGGATGAGTTGTAGGGGTTTAATGGCACAGGCAGGGAGCCCAGCCAACAGCGAGTTGCAGTAATCCAGACGGGAGATGACAAGTGCCTGGATTAGGACCTGCGCCGCTTCCTGTGTGAGGCAGGGTCGTACTCTGCGGACGTTGTAGAGCATGAACCTACAGGAACGGGCCACCGCCTTGATGTTAGTTGAGAACGACAGGGTGTTGTCCAGGATCACGCCAAGGTTCTTAGCGCTCTGGGAGGAGGACACAATGGAGTTGTCAACCGTGATGGCGAGATCATGGAACGGGCAGTCCTTCCCCGAGAGGAAGAGCAGCTCAGTCTTGCCGAGGTTCAGCTTGAGGTGGTGATCCGTCATCCACACTGATATGTCTGCCAGACATGCAGAGATGCGATTCGCCACCTGGTCATCAGAAGGGGGAAAGGAGAAGATTAATTGTGTGTCGTCTGCATAGCAATGATAGGAGAGACCATGTGAGGTTATGACAGAGCCAAGTGACTTGGTGTATAGCGAGAATAGGAGAGGGCCTAGAACAGAGCCCTGGGGGACACCAGTGATGAGAGCGCGTGGTGAGGAGACAGATTCTCGCCACGCCACCTGGTAGGAGCGACCTGTCAGGTAGGACGCAATCCAAGCGTGGGCCGCGCCGGAGATGCCCAACTCGGAGAGGGTGGAGAGGAGGATCTGATGGTTCACAGTATCGAAGGCAGCCGATAGGTCTAGAACACATATGTCAGAGTCAAGGCCCGCGGGCCACATCCGGCCCGCGAGAAGTTTTTTTACGGCCCCTGGGATGATCTTGATTTGTTATTAGAACTGGCCCGCAGACCGCAGCAAGCCGGCAGCCCGCAGATCTTTTACACGCACCAATACTACATTTCCCACAATGCAACGGTGACGCACCGAGCAGTAGGCTGCTTCATTTCAATATTTATTGGCACAGCAGTTGTCAGCATCACAGTAAAATTAACTTTCAGATACCCATCAAAAATGGCAAAACGGAAGGTGGACACTGAGAACCGGGGGTTTCAAACAAGGTGGGAGTCGGAGTATTTGTTCACGGAGGTAGCTGGAAAACCTGTGTGTCTTCTGTATGGAGAAAGTGTGGCGGTACTGAAAGAGTATAATCTGAGACGACATTATGAAACGAAACACGCGGACAAAAACAAGAATATGGACATGGAACAAAGGCTACAAAAGGCAGAGGAATTAAAACGAGGCCTCAAATCTCGACAGGCTCTGTTCAAAAAGGCCAAATCACAAGGCCAGGCTGCTGTCAAGGCCAGTTTTATTTTGGCAGAAGAGATCGCTAAATCAGCCCGGCCATTTACGGAGGGGGATTTCATCAAAAACTGCATGATTAAAGTTTGTGACGAAGTTTGCCCAGAAAAAGGCAACTCTTTTTAAATGTGAGTCTGAGCAGAAACACCATTGCCGAGAGAGTAGACCAGTTGTCCATCAATCTAAAAGAGCAGCTTGTGAAAAAGGGAAAAGATTTCATTGCATATTCCTTGGCTGTGGATGAGAGCACCGACATTTCTGACATTGCCCAGTTGTCAATTTTCATCCGCGGAGTGGACTCCAGCCTAAGCGTGACAGAGGAGTTTTTGGCTTTACGTCCTATGCATGGCACAACTACGGGGCATGATTTGTATGAAGAGGTGTCAAGATGTGTAAATGAGATGGAGCTGCCTTGGGAAAAACTCGTGGGTTTGACAACCGACGGAGCACCTGCGATGTGTGGACACAGGAGCGGACTGGTGGCCAAGATACGGGAAAAGATGCAAGAGGAAAACGCGACAGGTGAGCTGACAGCTTATCATTGTATCATACACCAGGAAGCGTTGTGCGGTAAAGCCTTGAAAATGGAGCATGTAATGAGCATCATCACGCGCACAGTTAACTTTATCAGAGCCAAAGGTTTGAATCACCGCCAGTTCAAGGCATTTCTGACGGAGTTAGAAACGGAGCATGGTGATTTGCCTTATCACACAGAGGTGCGATGGCTAAGCCAGGGAAAGGTGCTTCAAAGATGTTTCGAGCTTCGTGAGGAGATTTGTCTGTTCTTGGACAGCAAAGGGAAAGACACAACACAACTCCGAGACGAAATGTTTCTGTGTGAAATGGCTTTTCTGTGTGACATTACGAGTCATCTGAATGCAATGAACTTGCAGCTGCAGGGTCGGGATCGTGTCATCTCTGATATGTACAGTACAGTGAAGGCATTTAAAACCAAGTTGAGTGGATGATAGAAAATTGCTATTATTGTGTTTTTCTTTGAAGTAAATTTAGCCCACTTTTGCTAAAATAGAAAATATAGGCTACTGATGGTGCCTTGAATACCGGTTTCTTTCATTTAATGTTCATGTTATGGGGATTTTTATATAAAGGAAATTTGTCTTTTGTGTCTGTTGAAAATTAAAGATTACTGACAGAGCCATAAGAAAATATTGCTTTATTTATCTGATCATATTGGAATATATTTGTTAGGTTTTCAGTAGGTTCAATTAGGTTCACTAGACTATATGCGTCATTTAAAAAATTTTCAATGAACATTCGAACAGTCCGGCCCTCGGCTTGTAGCTACATTTTTTATTTGGCCCTCCGTCCATTTGACTTTGACACCCCTGGTCTAGAAGGATGAGAGCAGAGGAGAGAGAGTTAGCTTTAGAGGTGCGGAGCGCCTCTGTGATACAGAGAAGAGCAGTCTCAGTTGAATGACTAGTCTTGAAACCTGACTGATTTGGATCAAGAAGGTCATGGCTTTAGCAGCAGAGACAGAAGAGGAAAATGTAGAGAGGAGGGAGCGAAAGGATGCCAGGTCCGCAGGGAGGCGAGTTTTCCTCCATTTCCGCTCGGCTGCCCGGAGCCCTGTTCTGTGAGCTCGCAATGAGTCGTCGAGTCACGGAGCGGGAGGGGAGGACCGAGCCGGCCTGGAGGATAGGGGGCATAGAGAGTCAAAGGATGCAGAAAGGGAGGAGAGGAGGGTTGAAGAGGCAGAATCAGGAGATAGGTTGGAGAAGGTTTGAGCAGAGGGAAGAGATGATAGGATGGAAGAGGAGAGAGTAGCGGGGGAGAGAGAGTGAAGGTTGGGACGGCGCGATACCATCCGAGTAGGGGCAGTGTGGGAAGTGTTGGATGAGAGCGAGAGGGAAAAGGATACAAGGGAGTGGTCGGAGACTTGGAGGGGAGTTGCAATGAGGTTAGTGGAAGAACAGCATCTAGTAAAGATGAGGTCGAGCGTATTGCCTGCCTTGTGAGTAGGGGGTGAAGGTGAGAGGGTGAGGTCAAAAGAGGAGAGGAGTGGAAAGAAGGAGGCAGAGAGGAATGAGTCAAAGGTAGACGTGGGGAGGTTAAAGTCGCCCACAACTGTTTGAGGTGAGCCGTCCTCAGGAAAGGAGCTTATTAAGTCATCAAGCTCATTGATGAACTCTCCGAGGGAACCTGGAGGGCGATAAATGATAAGGATGTTAAGCTTGAAAGGGCTGGTAACTGTGACAGCATGGAATTCAAAGGAGGCGATAGACAGATGGGTAAGGGGAGAAAGGGAGAATGACCACTTGGGAGAGATGAGGATCCCGGTGCCACCACCCCGCTGACCAGAAGCTCTCGGGGTGTGCGAGAACACGTGGGCGGACGAAGAGAGAGCAGTAGGAGTGGCAGTGTTATCTGTGGTGATCCATGTTTCCGTCAGTGCCAAGAAGTCGAGGGACTGGAGGGAGGCATAGGCTGAGATGAACTCTGCCTTGTTGGCCGCAGATCGGCAGTTCCAGAGGCTACCGGAGACCTGGAACTCCACGTGGGTCGTACGCGCTGGGACCACCAGATTAGGGTGGCCGCGGCCACGCTGTGTGGAGCGTTTGTACGGTCTGTGCAGAGAGGAGAGAACAGGGATAGACAGACACATAGTTGACAGGCTACAGAAGAGGCTACGCTAATGCAAAGGAGATTGGAATGACAAGTGGACTACACGTCTCGAATGTTCAGAAAGTTAAGCTTACGTAGCAAGAATCTTATTGACTAAAATGATTAAAATGATACAGTACTGCTGAAGTAGGCTAGCTGGGAGTGGCTGCGTTGTTGACTTTGTAGGCTAGCTGGCAGTGGCTGCGTTGTTGACTCTACACTAATCAAGTCGTTCCGTTGAGTGTAATAGTTTCTACAGTGCTGCTATTCGGGGGCTAGCTGGCTAGCTAGCAGTGTTGATTACGTTACGTTGCGTTAAAAGAACGACAATAGCTGGCTAGCTAACCTAGAAAATCGCTCTAGACTACACAATTATCTTTGATACAAAGACGGCTATGTAGCTAGCTATGTAGCTAGCTACGATCAAACAAATCAAACCGTTGTACTGTAATGAAATGAAAATGTGATACTACCTGTGGAGCGAAGCGGAATGCGACCGGGTTGTTGAGTTCTATTCGGAAGACTTTGGCTAGCTGTTGGCTAGCTAGCAGTGTCTCCTA
Source organism: Oncorhynchus gorbuscha (assembly GCF_021184085.1). Taxonomy (NCBI): domain Eukaryota; kingdom Metazoa; phylum Chordata; class Actinopteri; order Salmoniformes; family Salmonidae; genus Oncorhynchus; species Oncorhynchus gorbuscha. The sequence continues at coordinate 91,381,382 of NC_060182.1, read as the reverse complement.
CGTTAAGGACGACAAATAGCTGGCTAGCTAACCTCGGTAAATTAAGATAATCACTCTAAGACTACACACTCTAAACTACACAATTATCTTGAATACGAAGACAGCAAAGACAACTATGTAGCTAGCTAACACTACACTAATCAAGTCGTTCAGTTGAGTGTAATAGTTTCTACAGTGCTGCTATACGGTAGACGGTGGACGTTTGCTAGCTGGCTAGCTGCTAGCTGCTAAGTAATAAAATTGTCTGATACTCTCCCCCTCCACAACTCTCCCCCTTCACCCCTCACCCCTCCACCACACTCCCCCTTCACCCCTCACCCCTTCCACACCTTCACCCCTCCACCACTCTCCCCCTTCACCCCTCACCCCTCCACCACTCTCCCCTTCACCCCTCACCAGTTCCACACCCTCTCCCCCTCCACCACTCTCCCCTTCACCCCTCACCCCTCCACCACTCTCCCCCTTCACCCCTCACCAGTTCCACACCCTCTCCCCTCCACCCCTCTCCCCCTCCACCACTCTCCCCCTTCACCCCTCACCCCTCCACCACTCTCCCCTTCACCCCTCACCAGTTCCACACACTCTCCCCTCCACCACTCTCCCCCTTCACCCCTCTCGCCCTCCACCACACTCCCCCTTCACCCTCACCTCTTCCACACCTCCACCCCCTCCACCACTCTCCCCTTCACCCCTCTCCCCCTCCACCACTCTCCCCCTTCACCACTCTCCCCTCCACCACTCTCCCCCTTCACCCCTCACCCCTTCCACATCTCCACCCCTCCACCACTCTCCCCTTCACTCCTCACCCCTTCCACCCTCCACCCCTCCACCCCTCTCTCCCTCCACCCCTCCTCCCTTCCACCCCTCCCCTCCACATGGTGGCAGGTAGCCTAATGGTTAGAGCATTATGTCAGTGTCTGAAAGATTGCTAGATCAAATCCCAGAGCTGACAGGATAAAAATCTGTCGTTCTGCGACTGAACAAGGTAGTTAACCCACTGTTCCCTGGCCGTCATTGTAAATAAGAATTTACTCCTAATGGACTTGCCTGTATATATATTTTTAGATCCACTCCTCCTCTCCTCCTCCCCTCCACCCATTTCCCTCCTCTCCTCCTCTCCTCCTCCCCTCCACCCGCTCCTCCTCTTCTCCTCCTCTCCTCCTCCCCTCCATCCGCTCCCCCTCTTCTCCTCCTCTCCTCCTCCCTTCCACCCCGCTCCCCCTCTTCTCCTCCTCTCCTCCTCCCTTCCACCCCGCTCCTCCTCTTCTCCTCCTCTCCTCCTCCCTTCCACCCCGCTCCTCCTCTTCTCCTCCCCTCCACCCATTTCCCTCCTCTCCTCCTCTCCTCCTCCCCTCCACCCGCTCCTCCTCTTCTCCTCCTCTCCTCCTCCCCTCCACCCGCTCCCCTCTTCTCCTCCTCTCCTCCTCCCTTCCACCCCGCTCCCCCTCTTCTCCTCCTCTCCTCCTCCCTTCCACCCCGCTCCTCCTCTTCTCCTCCTCTCCTCCTCCCTTCCACCCCGCTCCTCCTCTTCTCCTCCTCTTCTCCTCCCTTCCACCCCGCTCCCCCTCTTCTCCTCCTCTCCTCCTCCCCTCCACCCGCTCCTCCTCTTCTCCTCCTCTCCTCCTCCCCTCCACCCGCTCCTCCTCTTCTCCTCCTCTCCTCCTCCCCCTCCACCCGCTCCTCCTCTTCTCCCTCTCCTCCTCCCTTCCACCCCCTCCCCCTCTTCTACTCCTCTCCTCCTCCCCTCCACCCGCTCCTCCTCTTCTCCTCCTCTCCTCCTCCCCTCCACCCGCTCCTCCTCTTCTCCTCCTCTCCTCCTCCCTTCCACCCCGCTCCTCCTCTTCTCCTCCTCTCCTCCTCCCTCCACCCGCTCCTCCTCTTCTCCTCCTCTCCTCCTCCCTTCCACCCTGCTCCTCCTCTTCTCCTCCTCTCCTCCTCCCCTCCACCCGTTCCTCCTCTTCTCCTCCTCTCCTCCTCCCCTCCACCCGCTCCTCCTCTTCTCCTCCTCTCCTCCTCCCCTCCACCCGCTCCTCCTCTTCTCCTCCTCTCCTCCTCCCTTCCACCCCGCTCCCCCTCTTCTCCTCCTCTCCTCCTCCCCTCCACCCGCTCCTCCTCTTCTCCTCCTCTCCTCCTCCCCTCCACCCGCTCCTCCTCTTCTCCTCCTCTCCTCCTCCCCTCCACCCGCTCCTCCTCTTCTCCTCCTCTCCTCCTCCCTTCCACCCCGCTCCTCCTCTTCTCCTCCTCTCCTCCTCCCCTCCACCCGCTCCTCCTCTTCTCCTCCTCTCCTCCTCCCTTCCACCCTGCTCCTCCTCTTCTCCTCCTCTCCTCCTCCCCTCCACCTGCTCCTCCTCTTCTCCTCCTCTCCTCCTCCCCTCCACCCGCTCCTCCTCTTCTCCTCCTCTCCTCCTCCCTTCCACCCTGCTCCTCCTCTTCTCCTCCTCTCCTCCTCCATTCCACCCCGCTCCTCCTCTTCTTCTCCTCTCCTCCTCCCCTCCACCCCGCTCTTCCTCTTCTCCTCCTCCATTCCACCCCGCTCCTCCTCTTCTTCTCTTCTCCTCCTCTCCTCCTCCCCTCCACCCGCTCCTCCTCTTCTCCTCCTCTCCTCCTCCCTTCCACCCTGCTCCTCCTCTTCTACTATTCTGTCACCTTATGGCGCCAACCATTTTTACCTCCTCCACCTCCAAGGGGGCGGCTGCTCAGCTGAGAAATTGCAGTGGCGCCGTGGCTGTACCGGTAGTGTAGCGGCAGAGGGAGATGAGGCATCGGCTGGCCCGTCATTAGGTATCCACACAGGTGCTGACAGCAGAGATAACGACCAGTAACACCGTATTATGTTGGAGAGTAAATGAGAAGTCTCCCGGGACCCAAGGCCTGTCATGCTTCGGGGAGATGTGCCTGCACCGCCACCCCAGACAGAAGGCACCAGGGGCTGGAGAGATTCACCCCCCCCCCCCTCCTCCCTGGAACTCTCTCCTCTGGATGAAGTAGCTATAGCAGCCTCGGGGGAAAGGGTCTGGTTGGTAGTCAGAAGTGTGGATATGGTTATTTATTTTAAAAATAAATATGTATGGGAAAGATTAATATTTATTTGGCCTTTATTTAAGCAGGGAGTTACCATGGAGACACCTCTGTACCCTGATGTGTCTCTCTGAGCTGTTATGGTAGCCTAGCGGTTAGTGCATTGGGCCACTAACCAAAAGGTTGCAAGTTTGAATATGTGAGCCGACAAGGTGAAGAATCTGCCGATGTGCCTTGGAGCAAAGTACTTAAACCTAATTTGCTCCAGAGGTGTCATACTACTATGGCTGACCCTGTAAAACAACACCTGTCATACTACTATGGCTGACCCTGTAAGACAACACCTATCATACTACTATGGCTGACTCTGTAAAACAACACCTATCATACTACTATGGCTGACCCTGTAAAACAACACATTACACTGCACCTATCATACTACTATGGCTGACCCTGTAAAACAACACATTACACTGCACCTATAATACTACTATGGCTGACCCTGTAAAACAACACCTATCATACTACTATGGCTGACCCTGTAAAACAACACCTATCATACTACTATGACTGACCCTGTAAAACAACACATTACACTGCACCTATCGTACTACTATGGCTGACCCTGTAAAACAACACATTACACTGCACCTATCATACTACTATGGCTGACCCTGTAAAACAACACCTATCATACTACTATGGCTGACCCTGTACAACAACACCTATCATACTACTATGGCTGACCCTGTAAAACATCACCTATCATACTACTATGGCTGACCCTGTAAAACAACACCTATCATACTACTATGGCTGACCCTGTAAAACAACACCTATCATACTACTATAGCTGACCCTGTAAAACACACATACACCTGTCTGGTGTATGTGACAATAAACATTTTTATTTTGTATTATATTGTAACTGAATATATGGTATCTCTGAGGGTGGCTATTCGCTTTGCTGCCTGCACACGCCATAGATGGAGCCAAAATGATAATTCCAACAGCCCAGCCAATGAGAATATGGGCTCCCCCCTCTTCCTCCCCTCCATCCTTCATTCCCTTCATCGTCTCTCTTTCCTCCCTATTTCCTCCCTCACTCCATTCCGCAAAGTCGTTTGGTTCCGACATCGGGACGCTCCATTGGTCAAGCCTGGTGACCGATGGAAATCCGCCTGAGCACTGAAATTAGTGATTGTTATCTCTGCTCCATCTTGGCTCGCTCTCATCATCTCGTTCCCTCGTTTAGAAACCCTTCTCTCCTCTCATCTTCTCCTCCCTTCATCTGCTAAAATGTATTTATTTTCGCTGTGTATGAGAAACGTATGAGAAAGAGGAGACGAGAGGAGAGGAGATGAGACGAGAGGAGACGAGACAAGGAGAGACATGCTCCCCTTTGATGCTTTGTGTTGTTTCTTTTCTCTCTTTTGGGGGGGGGGGGGTTATATGCCATTGCCTCTCCCCATTAAAGCAGGGTTTCCCAAACTTGGTCCCGGGGCCTTCACCTTGCGCTACACAACTGATTCAAATAACCATCTGAGAGATGTTACAATACAACCTTGAACACAGACAGAGAGAGACAGAGAGAGAGAGAGAGAGAGAGAGTGAGAAAGAGAGAGAGAGGGGAGGGGGAGAGCAAGAGACAGAGAGAGAGACTAGAGAGAGAGACAGAGAGAGACAGAGAGAGAGAGAGACTAAAGAGAGAGAGCCAGACAGAGAGAGGCAGAGAGAGAGAGTGAGAAAGAGAAAGAGGGGGAGGGGGAGGGGGAGAGCAAGAGACAGAGAGAGAGAGACTAAAGAGAGAGACAGTGAAAAAGAGAGAGAGAGACAGAGAGAATGAGAGTCAGACAGAAAGACAAGGTAGAGATATTTCCTGTTATAATATTCTGTTGTAGCCTTTAGAAAAATAGGCACAATTTGTCTCTGTCGTGTTCGTCGTAAGAATTATCAGACCAAGGTGCAACGTGATTTGGTTTCCACATGTTTATTAACGGAAACGCATAAAAACTATAAACGAAACATGAAGACAATGGAGTGCTCACAGGCAACTACACATAAACAAAATCCCACCAATACAGGTGGGAAAAATAACTACTTAAATATGGTCACCAATTAGAGACAACTATTACCAGCTGCCTCTAATTGGGAATCATACAAAACACCAACATAGAAAAAGACACTAGAACACAACATAGACATAGATATACTAGATCACCCCCTAGTCACGCCCTGACCTACTACACCATAGAGAAACAATGGCTCACTATGGTCAGGGCTTGACAGTCTGCCAGTCTTCAAACACAAAATAATGGATTGGCTTATATACAAAATAGAGAGGAGGAAAATTCTACTCAGGACAACAACCCTTTCATAAAATGCAGTTTATTTTCTGCTACTCGGGCTAGATATGCTCTTTGCCTCAGTTTGTTGTTGGTGTAATTGCAGCAACATCTAACCATGATTGTTCCCACCTGAGCTCTGATGAAAGATGATCATGTTTTAATATCCTGCTCATTCAACCATGTAATCACTCTTTTGTGTGGGATAATCTCCTCCCACAAGCAAAAGGAGCATCTGCACCCCAAAATACATCTCTCGTGTGTGTGTGTGTGTGCGCAAGCGCGTGCGGGCATGCGTGCGGTGTGTGTGTGAGCATGAGTGCACTTGTGTGTCATGTTCGTAAAAATATTTTTTCGTTCGGAGCTATTTAACATTGCGGTATACATAGCCAAAAAGAAATTTCCGGTATGTACTTGTACGTTTAGATAATTTTGATGAGACAATTCTCAAGCTGAGGTCTATGAAAACAATGTTATTAACCTGTGAGTACATGCTATGCATTACTGTAAAACAAGATCATGAGCTGTGCCTCAAATAGAGACGTGGGTATGTAGTAGAAAATACTGGTAGCTTGACTGTAGAATCTTTAGCCGGTAAAAACTCAACTCGTCGTGTTTGGGGGACAAAGAATGCTGAGTTGCATCCAAAGAACACCATACCTACTGTGAAGCATGGGGGTGGAAACGTCATTTGGGGCTGTTTTTCTGCAAAGGGACTTGGACGACTGATCTGTGTAAAGGAAAGAATGAATGGGGCCATGTATCGTGAGATTTTGAGTGAAAACCTCCTTCCATCAGCAAGGGTATTGAAGATGAAACTTGGCTGGGTCTTTCAGCATGACAATGATCCCAAACACACCGCCCGGGCAACGAAGGAGTGGCTTTGAAAGAAGCATTTCAAGGTCCTGGAGTGGCCTTGCCCGTCTCCAGATATCAACCCCATAGAAAATCTTTGGAGGGAGTTGAAAGACTGTGGTGCCCAGCAACAGCCCCAAAACATCACTGCTCTAGAGGAGATTTGCATGGAGGAATGGGCCAAAATACCAGCAACAGTGTGTGAAAACCTTGTGAAGACTTACAGGAAACTTTGGACCTCTGTCATTGCCAACAAAGGGTATGTAACAAAGTATTGAGATAAACTTTTGTTATTGACCAAATACTTATTTTCCACCATAATTTGCAAATAATTTCATAAAAAATCCTACAATGTGATTTTCTGTCATTTTTTTTCTCATTTTGTCTGTCATAGTTGAAGTGTACCTATGATGAAAATTACAGGCCTCTCTCATCTTTTTAAGTGGGAGAACTTGCACAATTGGTAGCTGACTAAATACTTTTTTGCCCCACTGTACCCTATCTTCTCTTGAGAGCCATGTCTGCCTACGGCGGCCTTTCTCAATAGCAAGGCTATGCTCACTGAGTCTGTATATAGTCAAAGCTTTCCTTAAATTTGGGTCAGTCACAGTGGTCAGGAATTCTGCCACTGTGTACACTCTGTTTAGGGCCAAATAGCTTTCTAGTTTGTGCTGTTTTTTTTGTTAATTCTTTCCAATGTATCAAGTAATTATCTTTTTGTTTTCTCATGATTTGCTTGGGTCTAATTATGCTGCTGTCCTGGGCTCTGTGGGGTGTGTTTGTGTTTTTGAACAGAGCCCCAGGAACAGCTTGCTTAGGGGACTCTTCTCCAGATTCATCTCTCTGTAGGTGATGGCTTTGTTATGGAAGGTTTGGGAATCACTTCCTTTTAGGTAGTTGTAGAATTCAATGGCTCTTTTCTGGATTTTGATAATAGTGGGTATCGGCATAATTCTGCTTTGCATGAATTATTTGGTGTTCGACGTTGTACACTGAGGATATTTTTGTATGCAGAGTCTCAATTTGGTGTTTCTCCCATTTTGTGAAATCTTGGATGGTGAGCGTACCCTAGACCTCGCAACCATAAAGGGCAATGGGTTCTATGACTGATTCAAGTATTTTTAGCCAGATCCTAATCTGTATTTTGAATTTTATGTTCCTTTTGATGGCATAGAAGGCCCTTCTCGGCCTAAACATCAGCACCCTTACCTGTGGCGTTGATGTTCAGGCTGAGGTATGTATAGTGTTTTGTGTGCTGTAGGGAAACAGTGTCTGAAGAGGGTGGGTTTAAACTGCATCCCTGTCTCTCCCCACGGCCCTGTAGGAAGAAATGTGTGTGTTTTTTGCCTATTTTAACCACACTTGTTGTTTGTGTACATGGATTTTATAATGTTGTATGTTTTACCCCCAACACCACTTTCCATCAATTTGTATAGCAGATCCTCATCCAAATTGAGTCGAAGGCTTTTTTGAAATCAACAAAGTATGAGAAGACTTTGCCTTTGGTTTGTTTGGTTGTCAATTAGGGTGTGCAGGGTGAATACATGGTCTGTTGTACGGTATTCTTTCTCTCTCTCTCTCTCTCTCTCTCTCTCGCTCTCTCTCGCTCTCTCTCTCTCTCTCTCTCTCTCTCTCTCTCTCTCTCTCTCGCTCTCTCGCTCTCTCTCGCTCTCTCTCGCTCTCACTCTCTCTCGCTCTCTTACTCTCTCTCTCTCTCTCTCTCTCTCTCTCTCTCTCTTACTCTCTCTCTCTCTTACTCCCTCTCTTTGTTTCCCTCTCGCTCTCTTACTCTCTCCCTCACTCTCTTTCTGTGCACCTCAGCCCTACCTGTAATTGAAGAGATGAGAGAATTAATGAAATACAGCTAATGCCAGAGATCAAAAAGAGCTGACAAATGTAAATTAGCTGTGTATGAAATTGTTTCCGGTGGAAGGCGGTCACCCGCAGCTTCCACATAATGGATTAACAATTTTCAGAGGGAGGGAGGGAGGGAGGGAGGGAGGGAGGGAGGGAGCGAGGGAGCGAGGGAGCGAGAGGGATGTAAAATGGATAATCCACGTCCTCGTCATTGCAACAAAGCGGCCCATACTGACGGAGTTACATGTGGAATGGAGAAAGAAAGCCACCATTTTGAGTGTGACCATTTCCCATATTACTTCTGGGTGTTATGGTAGCATGGCGACGGTCTGGTTTGATACACAACTGGTTGGGAGGGATTCGAGAGCGTTACGCCCATGATTAAAGAATGAGATATCAATCAGATTCTCTCTTTACTCTCTTTCTCATTCTCTCTCTCTCTCTGTCTTTCCCTCCTCCCCCTGTTCCCTTCCCTCTATCTCAATCCTCACTCTGTCTTATTCTATCTCTCTCTCTATCGCTCTCTCCCGCTCTATACTGTATGTTTAGTAACTTATTCCCTGTGTTTTGTGAATAACACTTTTATTCTGATTAAAAATACCAAACTCATATGAATAATTCCCCCTTTGCTAATTAAGCAATCTGTTTCTATGTAAGGTGCCGTTGAGGAGAGAGGAGCGCTGTAGTGGGGCTGTTCTGTTGAATATGTAAGGGTGGGTATGCCTGCCTGGGCTTTCTTGTCTCTGTGTCTCTGTGTCTCTGTGTCTCTGTGTCTCTGTGTCTCTGTGTCTCTGTGTCTCTGTGTCTCTGTGTCTCTGTGTCTCTGTGTCTCTGTGTCTCTGTGTCTCTCTGTGTATCTGTGTCTCTGTGTCTCTGTGTCTCTGTGTCTCTGTGTCTCTCTGTGTCTCTGTGTCTCTGTGTCTCTGTGTCTCTGTGTCTCTGTGTCTCTGTGTGTCTCTGTGTCTCTGTGTCTCTGTGTGTCTCTGTGTCTCTGTGTCTCTGTGTCTCTGTGTCTCTGTGTCTCTGTGTGTCTCTGTGTCTCTGTGTCTCTGTGTATCTGTGTCTCTGTGTCTCTGTGTCTCTGTGTCTCTGTGTCTCTGTGTCTCTGTGTCTCTGTGTCTCTGTGTGTCTCTGTCTCTCTGTGTCTCTGTGTCTCTGTGTCTCTGTGTCTCTGTGTCTCTGTGTCTCTGTGTCTCTGTGTATCTGTGTCTCTGTGTCTCTGTGTCTCTGTCTCTCTGTGTCTCTGTGTCTCTGTGTCTCTGTGTCTCTGTGTCTCTGTGTCTCTGTGTCTCTGTGTTAAATTAGATGGTCAACCCAGGAATTCCTCAATGCTCTCAGGCCAGATCCACCCTGTTGATCAAACCTCCGATCTACAAAATGTGTGTGTGTGTGTGTGTGTGTGTGTGTGTGTGTGTGTGTGTGTGTGTGTGTGTGTGTGTGTGTGTGTGTGTGTGTGTGTGTGTGTGTGTGTGTGTGTGTGTGTGTGTGTGTGTGTGTGTGTGTGTGTGTGTGTGTGTGTCCATGCACGTTCATGTGTGTTGCATTTTATAATATTATAATACTAGGTTGGTGTGCGCGCTCCAACATGATCTCATGATTCCCATGACACCATACTGTTCTGATACACACTCCCCTCGTTTCTTATACAATTCCTCAATTCACATACTGTACATTGCCTGTGACTACCTGTACATAATATGTAACTACCTGAACATGACCTGTGACTGACTACCTGTACATTACCTGTGACTGACTACCTGTACATGACCTGTGACACACTACCTGTACATAACCTGTAACTGACTACCTGTACATAACCTGTGACTGACTGCCTGTGCATAACATGTGACTGACTACCTGTACATGACATGTGATTGACTACCTGTACATAACCTGTGACTGACTACCTGTACATAACCTGTGACTACCTATACATGACCTGTGACTGACTACCTGTACATACCCTGTGACTGACTACATGTACATAACCTGTGACTGACTACCTGTACATAACCTGTGACTGACTACCTGTACATGACCTGTGACTGACTACCTGTACATACCCTGTGACTGACTACATGTACATGACCTGTGACTGACTACCTGTACATGACCTGTGACTGACTACATGTACATGACCTGTGACTGACTACCTGTACATGACCTGTGACACACTACCTGTACATAACCTGTAACTGACTACCTGTACATAACCTGTGACTGACTGCCTGTGCATAACATGTGACTGACTACCTGTACATGACATGTGATTTACTACCTGTACATAACCTGTGACTGACTACCTGTACATACCCTGTGACTGACTACATGTACATAACCTGTGACTGACTACCTGTACATAACCTGTGACTGACTACCTGTACATGACCTGTGACTGACTACCTGTACATGACCTGTGACTGACTACCTGTACATAACCTGTGACTGACTACCTGTACATGACCTGTGACTGACTACCTGTACATGACCTGTGACTGACTACCTGTGCATAACCTGTGACTGACTACCTGTGCATGACCTGTGACACACTACCAGTACATAATATGTGATTGACTACCTGTACATGACCTGTGACTGACTACCTGTACATAACCTGTGACTGACTACCTGTACATAACCTGTGACTGACTACCTGTACATGACCTGTGACTGACTACCTGTACATAACCTGTAACTGACTACCTGTACATAACCTGTGACTACCTATACATGACCTGTGACTGACTACCTGTACATACCCTGTGACTGACTACATGTACATAACCTGTGACTGACTACCTGTACATAACCTGTGACTGACTACCTGTACATGACCTGTGACTGACTACCTGTACATGACCTGTGACTACCTGTACATAACCTGTGACTGACTACCTGTACATAACCTGTGACTGACTACCTGTACATGACCTGTGACTGACTACCTGTAAATGACCTGTGACTGACTACCTGTACATAACATGTGACTGACTACCTGTACATGACCTGTGACACACTACCTGTACATAACATGTGACTGACTACCTGTACATATGACATGTGACTGACTACCTGTACATATGACATGTGACTGACTACCTGTGCATAACCTGTGACTGACTACCTGTGCATGACCTGTGACACACTACCTGTACATAATCTGTGACTGACTACCTGTACATAACCTGTGACTGACTACCTGTACATAACCTGTGACTGACTACCTGTACATGACCCGTGATTGACTACCTGTACATAACCTGTGACTGACTACCTGTACATGACCTGCGACTGACTACCTGGACATATCCTGTGACTGACTACCTGTACATAACCTGTGACTGACTACCTGTACATAACCTGTGACTACCTGTACATAACCTGTGACTACCTGTACATGACCTGTGACTGACTACCTGTACATAACCTGTGACTACCTGTACATGACCTGTGACTTTTTATCTCATTAAACTGCACCCCCCCAAAAATATCATCCAGCTCCATAACAGTAGACACTGCTGAGAAGAGGCTTTTAGTGCTACTTTACACAGGTACAGAATGCATGGATAGGAGGAGAACGTTTTGTTTTCAATCTGTACGTTTGTTTTAAGCTGTACTAACAGTTCAAAGAAACAACATTTTACATTACATTTTCTTGGAATTCAACCCCTCAAGAAGTTATACAGATGCACCATTGAGAGCATCTTGACTGTCTGCATCACCACCGTCCTCGATCACATGGTGCTACAGAGGGTGGTGCTGACAGTCCAGTACATCACTGTGGCCGATCTCCATGCCTCTGTATCAGGCGGTGTAAAGAGAAAATTGTTAAAGGCTCCAGATAACTAAGCCATAGACTGTTCTCTCTGCTGGCGCATGGTAAGCGACACCGTTGGAGTAGAACCTTGCACTCTCTGTGCAAACTGATAACACACACACACACACATGCACGCACACAGACACACACACACTCCATAATATGCTCACTCACACATAATAAGCTGTTGCTACTCTGTTTATCCAATATCCTGATGTCTAGTCACCTTACCCATATACATATTTACCTCCATCACCCCAGTATCCCTACACATTAGAAATATAGTATTGGAACGGACCCTGTATATAGTATGGTGCTGAACTGACCCTGTATATAGTATGGTACTGAACTGACCCTGTATATAGTATGGTATTGAACTGACCCTGTATATAGTATGGTACTGAACTGACCCTGTATATAGTATGGTATTGAACTGACCCTGTATATAGTATGGTATTTAACTGACCCTGTATATAGTATGGTATTAACTGACCCTGTATATAGTATGGTGCTGAACTGACCCTGTATATAGTATGGTATTAACTGACCCTGTATATAGTATGGTATCAAACTGACCCTGTATATAGTATGGTATTGAACTGACCCTGTATATAGTATGGTATTGAACGGACCCTGTATATAGTATGGTATTGACCTGACCCTGTTTATAGTATGGTATTGAACTGACCCTGTATATAGTATGGTATTGAACTGACCCTGTATATAGTATGGTATTGAACTGACCCTGTATATAGTATGGTATTGAACTGGCCCTGTATATAGTATGGTATTAACTGACCCTGTATATAGTATGGTATTAACTGACCCTGTATATAGTATGGTATTGAACTGACCCTGTATATAGTATGGTATTGAACTGACCCTGTATATAGTATGGTATTGAACTGGCCCTGTATATAGTATGGTATTGAACCGACCCTGTATATAGTATGGTATTGAACCGACCCTGTACCCCACACAATCAATGATCTGTAACCTCCCTCAGTCGAGCAGATTAACCTTGAACACAGATTAACCATGAACACAGATTAACCTTGAACACAGATTAACCATGAACACAGATTAACCATAAACACAGATTAACCATGAGCACAGATTAACCATGAACACAGATTAACCATGAACACAGATTAACCATGAACACAGATTAACCATGAACACAGATTAACCATGAGCACAGACTAACCATGAGCACAGATTAACCATGAGCACAGATTAACCATGAGCAAAGATTAACCATGAGCACAGATTAACCATGAACACAGATTAACCATGAGCACAGATTAACCATGAGCACAGATTATCCATGAACACAGATTAACCATGAACACAGATTAACCATGAGCACAGATTAACCATGAGCACAGATTAACCATGATCACAGATTAACCATGAGCACAGATTAACCATGAACACAGATTAACCATGAGCACAGATTAACCATGAACACAGATTAACCATGAGCACAGATTATCCATGAACACAGATTAACCATGAACACAGATTAACCATGAGCACAGATTAACCATGAGCACAGATTAAACATGAACACAGACTAACCATAAAGACCAGGGAAGTTTACCAATGCCTCACAGAGAAGGGCACCTATTGGTAGATGGGTAAAAAAGCAGACATTGAATATCCCTTTGAGCATGGTGAAGTTATTAATTACACTGTGGATGGAGTATCAATAGACCCAGTCACTGCAAAGATACAGGCGCCCTTACCGGAGACGCCAATGGTGACTTAAAAACAGTTACAGAATTTAATGTCTGTGATAGGAGAAAACTGAGGATGGATCAACAACATTGTAGTTACTCCACAATACTACCCTAATTGACAGAGTGAAAATAAGTAGACCGTGCTGTCACAATCGTCGTAAAGAGGAGACCAAAGCGCGATTAGAACACTTAAACAGAAATAACGTGACGCTATATATAAGCAGTGCCGACACAGGCAACTACACATAGACAGTAACCCACAACATACCCAAAGAAGATGGCTGCCTAAATATGGTCCACAGTCAGAGACAACGATAAACAGCTGCCTCTAATTGAGAACCAATCTAGGCAACCATAGACTTATAAAAACACCTAGATGGTAAACAACCCCATAAACTTACAAAACCCCTAGACAGTAAAAAAACACATACATCACCCATGTCACAGCCTGACCTAACCAAAATATATATAGAAAATAAAGAATACTCAGGTCAAGGCGTGACAGTACCCCCCTAAACCCCCCCCCCCACCCCCACACACACAAAGGTGCGGACTACGGACGCAAAAACCTAATCTAAAGGGGAGGGTCCGGGTGGGCCTCTTTCACGGCGGCGGCTCGGGTGCGGGACGTGGACCCCGCTCTACCTCAGTCTTGGCCCACTTAGGTGGCGCCTCAGGAGTGGGAACCCTCGCAGGCGCCTCTGGACTGAGGAGCGACTCTGGCAGCTCCGGACAGGAGGGCGACTCCGGCATCACCGGCGTGACTGGCGGCTCTGGCAGCTCCCGGCTGGCTGACGGCTCTGGCAGCACCTGGCTGGCTGACGGCTCTGGCAGGTCCTGGCTGGCAGACGGCTCTGGCAGGTCCTGGCTGGCTGAGAGCTCTGGCAGGTCCTGGCTGGCTGAGAGCTCTGGCAGGTCCTGGCTGGCAGACGGCTCTGGCAGCTCCTGGCTGGCTGACGGCCAAATCTACACTGGAGTTGCTTTACCAAGAAGACAGTGAATGTTCCGTGAATGGCAGTTTTTACTTAAATCTACTTGAAAATCTATGGCAAGATCTGTCTAACAAAGATCTTAGTTTTACCAACTGTAATCACTGCTTCTACAAAGTTTTAATTCAGGGGTGTGAATACTTACAGTATGTTAATGAGATATTTCTGTATTTAATTTTCAATGAATCTGAGAGAGAAAAAAATCACGCAAAAAATATATATATTTAAAACATTTAGAATTCAGGTTGTAAAACAGAAAATTTGAATTTAGACAAGGGGTATGAATACTTCCTGAAGGCACTGTGTGTGTGTGTGTGTGTGTGTGTGTGTGTGTGTGTGTGTGTGTGTGTGTGTGTGTGTGTGTGTGTGTGTGTGTGTGTGTGTGTGTGTGTGTGTGTGTGTGTGTGTGTGTGTGTGTGTGTGTGTGTGTGTGTGTGTCTGTCAATTATGTTAATGCATGGATACATTATCAGAGAGAGAGAGCAAGCAAGAGAGAGATTATAACTCGTAGGCTTCAGCAGTAACTATGAATCAGAGTTTAGAGTGTCACTTTGTACTCTCCTGTATCTATCTTATTCTATCTTGCTGGAAGAGAACTCAAGGCCAGGGAGAGACGGTGATTTGGTAGACCACCCTAGAACCAAATGTGGTCTGTCAGTAAACCTCTCTAGAATCGAATTTATTATGTCAGTATACCGCACTCTAACCCAATTTAGTATGTCAGAATAGACCCCACTGGAACGCAATTTAGTCTCTCAGTAGAACCCACTAGAACACAATTTATTCTGTCAGTGAACCCACTTGAACAACATTTAGTCTGTCAGTAGAACCCACTAGAACACAATTAATTATGTCAGTAAAACCCACTTGAACAACATTTAGTCTGTCAGTAGAACCCACTAGAACATAATTTAGTCTGTCAGTAGAACCCATTAGAATCCAATGTATTATGTCAGTAGAACCCACTAGAACCCAGACATTTTCAAAAAGAGACATTTTTTAAAGGAGACATTTATTAAAGGAGACATTTACTAAAGGATGCGTTTATGAAAAGAAAAACATTTTCTAAAGGAAACATTTTCTAAAGGAGACATTTTATAAAGGAGACATTTACTAAAGGAGACATTTTCTAAAGGAGCCATTTACTAAAGGAGACATTTTCTAAAGGAGACATTTACTAAAGGAGACATTTACTAAAGGAGACATTTACTAAAGGAGACATTTTCTAAAGGAGCCATTTACTAAAGGAGCCATTTACTAAAGGAGACATTTTCTAAAGGAGACATTTACTAAAGGAGACATTTACTAAAGGAGACATTTACTAAAGGAGACATTTTCTAAAGGAGACATTTACTAAAGGAGACATTTTCTAAAAGAGGCGTTTTGAGAAGAATTGCCACCCAGGTGCAGTTCAGTTCAAAATGGACATGATTTAGTGGACCCATAACTGGTTTCTGGCGTATCTTCTCCTCTGACATTTTTACGGATAACTCCTGCCAGGGCTAATCCAGTCTCATTCATCACCCGTAGAGTTATCAAGGAATAGCTTATGGAGACCGTTAACATGGTTACTGCACCATAACAGTCCCTCCACTCCATCCACATTTGACTCATAAAGATATTCTAGGCCTATTTTATTAAGATTCCATGTTTCAGCACATCGCTGTAGTTATAAAACCCAAGGGGACCTCTAGCAGATCTCTGTCTCTTTGGTACATTTTGTCGTTGTTGTGTTGTACACTAAATGGAGTCGTTCTTCCTGTTTAGCCTGCTGACCCTGCGCTATCTCAAATTATTTATTTTATTTAAACATATCTCTATCTCACTAACTGTACATTCATTTGTTTTGTTGATTTGGTGTCAACTGAAACGTCAAATGATAATATTGATCCAAATATAGTTTTGGATAGTTGATAGTTTCATGCCTACCTCTTTAATTTGCAGAGATGGAGGGAGGAGGGATGAGAAGGTGAGATGAGGAGGTGTGGAGCCTGGTGGAAGGGTTTGAGTTTACCTCACCCCACTCAGGGAGGGTCCAATTCAAATCACTGAGCCTAGGGGGAGAGACTATGTACAGTATGTCTGGTTGTCTGGTTGTCAAAATGTTTGTTTTATTTTACTCAATGGTCATGATGCTGTCCCCACCCCCTATGGTCATCCCCCCACCCCCTCAATAGTATTTACCTTAGCTTACCTCCACCCCAATGGTCATGTATTTAAATTGCATATTCAACTAATAAATAAAAAAATTGAAGATGAAATTTGGATTTTATTTTAGGAATAAAGCCTGTTTTTCTTTTGAAGCCAGAAGGAGGCTAGTATCAGCTACATTTATGCCTTTACTAGACTATGGGGATATTTTATATATGAATGCTTCCGCTCAGTGTTTGAGATCAATTGACACTCTTTACCATGGCACTTTGAGATTTATTTTAAACTGCAAAACCCTTACGCACCACTGCACTTTGTATACCAGGGTTGGCTGGCCTTCTCTAGTCACTCGTAGGCTCAGGCACTGGTATACTTTTATTTACAAAGCCATTTTGGGTTTACTACCTTTTTATTTGGGCATTTTTATTGTTCAGAAATCTTCGTTCGCTGGAATTTATCCTACTAACTGTTCCAAATGTCCCAACTGAATTTGGTTAAAATACTTTTAATGTGGAAGAACTTGTCCCGATTGGTATTTTTAAATCACTGATAAATGATCTTGAGACTGATTCCCTGACCTGTCAATGTTTTTAATGTGCTGTTTTTGATTCAGTTATACTCTTGTGAATTCAATGGTTTTACTAGATTACTTGTAGTTTTTCATGTTGTTTGTCTGTCATTTTTGTAATGACTTGGTGCTGCCTATCCTGGCCAGGACGCTCTGGAAAAAGAGATTTTAAATCTCAATGAGCCCTTCCTGGTTAAATAAAGGTTAAATAAAAAATAAAAATCAATTATTCATCACTGCCACAGTTGTTATTATGTATACAGTGCTATTTCTATCTACGTATATATTGTTGTTTTTTTATGAACATTTTCATAATGTTACTTTACTTAGTCCTGCATGTTGGAGCTCGATGCCTAAGATTTTCACTGTACCCTGAAATCACACCTGCAACCCTGTACTCATGACTACTAAACTCTCAGAATCTCTGAATGTGAGAGGAGCGGAAACTCAACGTTGAATTCATTTTGGTTGAACTGAGCGGATGTCATTTGGGCTGTAGTGGGTTTTCATGTATGTCCTCTCGTGTATGTCCTCTCGTGTATGTCCTCTCGTGTATGGTCTCTCCTGTATGTCCTCTCATGTATGGCCTCTCGTGTATGTCCTCTCATGTATGGCCTCTCATGTATGGCCTCTTGTATATGGCCTCTCATGTATGGCCTCTCATGTATGGCCTCTCATGTATGGCCTCTCGTGTATGTCCTCTCGTGTATGTCCTCTCGTGTATGTCCTCTCGTGTATGGTCTCTCGTGTATGTCCTCTCGTGTATGTCCTCTCGTGTATGGCCTCTCGTGTATGTCCTCTCGTGTATGGCCTCTCGTGTATGGTCTCTCATGTATGTCCTCTCGTGTATGGCCTCTCGTGTATGTCCTCTCGTGCATGTCCTCTCGTGTATGGCCTCTCGTGTATGTCCTCTCGTGTATGTCCTCTCGTGTATGTCCTCTCGTGTATGTCCTCTCGTGTATGTCCTCTCGTGTATGGCCTCTCGTGTATGGCCTCTCGTGTATGTCCTCTCGTGTATGTCCTCTCGTGTATGTCCTCTCGTGTATGTCCTCTCGTGTATGTCCTCTCGTGTTTTGCCTCTCATGTATGGCCTCTCATGTATGGTCTCTCATGTATGGCCACTTTGGCTGTGTGCCAAAGTGCCATGTCCAACACAATGGCCTATTTACTCTGTGAGGTCATGTCCTGTAAGTAGTGGAATAGTTTGCTGCTGTTTAACAACTGAAGTAATGCTAAAACATGATGTACTGGTCGACTGGAAATGGCTTCCGTCTTTGATCCTCTGAATAAAGTGGCTACAGGCAACAGGCCTCATTTCCTCAAAAGGAATCCATTCCACAGTGAAAATGGCACTTGGCTAGAATGTGTGTCTCAGACCCAGGTCCAGTGCTGATAGGACAGGATGAGCAGAGGGTCATTTCACCCGTAGAATTACATAAAGGATTTCTATGATTTGACCTCACAATAGGTCAACTGTCAGGTGGAACCTGGGTGAAACTAAACATTTGTAATACGATAATACATTCATCTGACCTGCCTGGGTCAAAAACACATGTCAAATAGTGATTTAACTATTCCAGTTCTATTGTACTGGAAAAACTACATTCAAGTGCCCCTCAAGTACAGGGGGGCCAAACAGCATTGTCAGCCACCAATTGTGCAAGTTCTCCCACTTAAAAAGATGAGAGAGGCCTGTAATTTTCATCATAGGTACACTTCAACTATGACAGACAAAATGAGAAAAAAAAAATCTAATTTTGTCTGTCATAGTTGAAGTGTACCTATGATGAAATC
Organism: Oncorhynchus gorbuscha; assembly: GCF_021184085.1. Lineage (NCBI taxonomy): Eukaryota > Metazoa > Chordata > Actinopteri > Salmoniformes > Salmonidae > Oncorhynchus > Oncorhynchus gorbuscha. Next base: position 91,362,246 of record NC_060182.1, on the reverse strand, counting down.
TTTTTCAGTGGGAGAACTTGCACAATTGTTGGCTGACTAAATACTTTTTTTGCCCCACTGTATATACAGTATATTTAAACTAAGCAAGAAAATAAATATCCCATTTTCAGGACCCTGTCTCTCAAAGATAATTCGTAAAAATCCAAATAACTTCCCAGATGTTCATTGTAAAGGGATTAACCACTTTTTCTCATGCTTGTTCAATGAACCATAAACAATTAACGAACATACACATGTGGAACAGCTTACATAAGGTAGGCAATCAATGTCACAGTTATGAAAACGTAGGACACTGAAGAGGCCTTTCTACTGACTCTGAAAAACACCAAAAGAAAGATGCCCAGGGTCCCTGCTCATCTGTGTGAATGTGCCTTAGCCATTCTGCAAGGAGGCATGAGGACTGTAGATGTGGCCAGGGCAATAAATTGCAATGTCCGTACTGTGGGACGCCTAAGACAGTGCTACAGGGAGACAGGACGGACAGCTGATCATCCTCGCAGTGGCAGACCACGTGTAACAACACCTGCACAGGATCAGTACATCCGAACATCACACTTGCGGGACAGGTACAGGGTGGCAACAACAACTGCCCGATTTACACCAGGAACGCACAGTCCCTCCAACAGTGCTCAGACTGTCCCCAATAGGCTGAGAGAGGCTGGACTGAGGGCTTGTAGGCCTGTTGTAAGGCAGGTACTCACCAGACATCATCGGAAACAACGTCACCTATCGGCACAAACCCACCATTGCTGGACCAGACAGGACTGGAAAAAAGTGCTCTTATCTGACGAGTCGCGGTTTTGTTTCACCAGGGGTGATGGTCATATTCGCATTTAACGTTGAAGGAATGAGCGTTACACCGAGGCCTGTACTCTGGAGAGGGATCAATTTGGAGGTGGAGGGTCCGTCATGGTCTGGGGCAGTGTGTCACAGCATCATCAGCATCACCCACACTGCCCCTACTCGGATGGTATATCGCGCCGTCCCAATCTTCGCTCTCTCTCCCCCGCTACTCTCTCCTCTTCCATCCTATCATCTCTTCCCTCTGCTCAAACCTTCTCCAACCTATCTCCTGATTCTGCCTCCTCAACCCTCCTCTCCTCCCTTTCTGCATCCTTTGACTCTCTATGTCCCCTATCCTCCAGGCCGGCTCGGTCCTCCCCTCCCGCTCCGTGGCTCGACGACTCATTGCGAGCTCACAGAACAGGGCTCCGGGCAGCCGAGCGGAAATGGAGGAAAACTCGCCTCCCTGCGGACCTGGCATCCTTTCACTCCCTCCTCTCTACATTTTCCTCCTCTGTCTCTGCTGCTAAAGCCACTTTCTACCACTCTAAATTCCAAGCATCTGCCTCTAACCCTAGGAAGCTCTTTGCCACCTTCTCCTCCCTCCTGAATCCTCCTCCCCCTCCCCCCTCCTCCCTCTCTGCAGATGACTTCGTCAACCATTTTGAAAAGAAGGTCGACGACATCCGATCCTCGTTTGCTAAGTCAAACGACACCGCTGGTTCTGCTCACACTGCCCTACCCTGTGCTCTGACCTCTTTCTCCCCTCTCTCTCCAGATGAAATCTTGCGTCTTGTGACGGCCGGCCACCCAACAACCTGCCCGCTTGACCCTATCCCCTCCTCTCTTCTCCAGACCATTTCCGGAGACCTTCTCCCTTACCTCACCTCACTCATCAACTCATCCCTGACCGCTGGCTATGTCCCTTCCGTCTTCAAGAGAGCGAGAGTTGCACCCCTTCTGAAAAAACCTACACTCGATCCCTCCGATGTCAACAACTACAGACCAGTATCCCTTCTTTCTTTTCTCTCCAAAACTCTTGAACGTGCCGTCCTTGGCCAGCTCTCCCGCTATCTCTCTCAGAATGATCTTCTTGATCCAAATCAGTCAGGTTTCAAGACTAGTCATTCAACTGAGACTGCTCTTCTCTGTATCACGGAGGCGCTCCGCACCGCTAAAGCTAACTCTCTCTCCTCTGCTCTCATCCTTCTAGACCTATCGGCTGCCTTCGATACTGTGAACCATCAGATCCTCCTCTCCACCCTCTCCGAGTTGGGCATCTCCGGCGCGGCCCACGCTTGGATTGCGTCCTACCTGACAGGTCGCTCCTAGCAGGTGGCGTGGCGAGAATCTGTCTCCTCACCACGCGCTCTCACCACTGGTGTCCCCCAGGGCTCTGTTCTAGGCCCTCTCCTATTCTCGCTATACACCAAGTCACTTGGCTCTGTCATAACCTCACATGGTCTCTCCTATCATTGCTATGCAGACGACACACAATTAATCTTCTCCTTTCCCCTTCTGATGACCAGGTGGCGAATCGCATCTCTGCATGTCTGGCAGACATATCAGTGTGGATGACAGATCACCACCTCAAGCTGAACCTCGGCAAGACGGAGCTGCTCTTCCTCCCGGGGAAGGACTGCCCGTTCCATGATCTCGCCATCACGGTTGACAACTCCATTGTGTCCTCCTCCCAGAGCGCTAAGAACATTGGCGTGATCCTGGACAACACCCTGTCGTTCTCAACTAACATCAAGGCGGTGGCCCGTTCCTGTAGGTTCATGCTCTACAACATCCGCAGAGTACGACCCTGCCTCACACAGGAAGCGGTGCAGGTCCTAATCCAGGCACTTGTCATCTCCCGTCTGGATTACTGCAACTCGCTGTTGGCTGGGCTCCCTGCCTGTGCCATTAAACCCCTACAACTCATCCAGAACGCCGCAGCCCGTCTGGTGTTCAACCTTCCCAAGTTCTCTCACGTCACCCCGCTCCTCCGCTCTCTCCACTGGCTTCCAGTTGAAGCTCGCATCCGCTACAAGACCATGGTGCTTGCCTACGGAGTTGTGAGGAGAACGGCACCTCAGTACCTCCAGGCTCTGATCAGGCCCTACAACCAAACAAGGGCACTGCGTTCATCCACCTCTGGCCTGCTCGCCTCCCTACCACTGAGGAAGTACAGTTCCCGCTCAGCCCAGGCAAAACTGTTCGCTGCTCTGGCCCCCCAATGGTGGAACAAACTCCCTCACGACGCCAGGACAGCGGAGTCAATCACCACCTTCCGGAGACACCTGAAACCCCACCTCTTTAAGGAATACCTAGGATAGGATAAAGTAATCCTTCTCACCCCCCTTAAAAGATTTAGATGCACTATTGTAAAGTGGCTGTTCC
>NC_060182.1:91329075-91344075 GCF_021184085.1 Oncorhynchus gorbuscha | reverse complement strand
AAAATTGCCCAGAAATCCACATTCTGAAATATGCTAATAGTCAAGCTCTTGTTCCCTTTCACCTCCTCAGTGAGAGTGGATGGAGGGAGGTTTCTGGCTCTAGGTGAGGGGCCAAAGATAGACTAGGACAATGGATTTAAACTATGAGATGTAAGGAATTTGTAGTTAGATTATCATTTGTAACACTTTTAATTTAGACTGTATTTTGTAAAATACATTAACGTCAGATGTTGTTTTTGACATTTCATTTGAAATATTTTAATGTTAATATGACTAAGGTTCATCCCTGTACCTATGGAATAGTTTGGAATTACACATTGAGTTATAGTCCATATAGTATCCCCCAGTCTTTCTCTTTCTCAATCACTCTCTCTAGCTTATCTCCCTGGGAACAAGCTTTTGTAGAAAATGACATCTAACTACTCATGGAATGAATCATTGTCCTACTGACCGTTGCCAAACCAGCTATTCCAAAGTCTTCATCATTCTTTATTCATATTGTTTATTTTTTATTTTTTTATTAATTAACAACCCCTCTGGTTCACTTTTTGTTTTCATTTCTCCCCCCCTTTTCCTCAAAGCAATCAGGCATTGGACACGCTATGGTAAACAAACTCCATTGTCTGGTATATATCATTCCTATTTTCCTTTGGGGTTTTCTGTGTTCTCCTTCCTTCCTCCCCCCTTTATTCCCTCCCTTTCTTCTTCCCCCTTTATTCCCTCCCCTCTTTATTTCCCCTCTTCCCTCCCCCTCTTTATTCCCTCCCTTTCTTCTTCCCCCTCTTCCCTCCCCCTCTTTATTTCCCATCTTCCCTCCCCCTCTTTGTTCCCTCCCTTTATTCCTTCCCATCTTCCCTCCCCTCTTCCCTCCCTCTCTTTATTCCCTCTCTTTCTTCCTTCCCCTCTTCCCTCCCCCTCTTTATTCCCTTCCTTTCTTCCCTCCCATCTTCCCTCCCCCTCTTTATTCCCTCCCTTTCTTCCTCCCCTCTTTATTTCCTATCTTCCCTCACCTTCTTTATTCCCTCCTTTTCTTCCTTCCCCTCTTCCCTCCCCATCTTTATTCCCTCCCTTTCTTCCTTCCCCTCTTCCCTCCCCCTCTTTATTCCCTCCCTTTCTTCCTCCCCTCTTTATTTCCTCCCTTTCTTCCTTCCCCTCTTCCCTCCCCCTCTTTCTTCCCTCCCATCTTCCCTCCCCCTGTTTATTCCCTCCCTTTCTTCCTCCCCCTCTTTATTTCCTATATTCCCTCCCCTTCTTTATTCCCTCCTTTTCTTCCTTCCCCTCTTCCCTTCCCCTCTTTATTCCCTCCCTTTCTTCCTTCCCCTCTTCCCTCCCCTCTTTATTCCCTCCCTTTCTTCCTTCCCTTCTTCCCTCCCCATCTTTATTCCCTCCCTTTCTTCCTTCCCCTCTTCCCTCCCCCTCTTTATTCCCTCCCTTTCTTCCTCCCCCTCTTTATTCCCTCCCTTTCTTCCTTCCCCTCTTCCCTCCCCCTCTTTATTCCATCCCTTTCTTCCTTCCCTCTTTATTCCATCCCTTTGTTCATTCCCCCTCTTTATTCCCTTTCTTCCCTCCCTCTTTATTCCCCATCTTCCCTCCCCCTCTTTATTCCCTCCCATCTTCCCTCCCCTCTTTATTCCCTCCCTTTCTTCCTTCCCCTCTTCCCTCCCCCTCTTTATTCCATCCCTTTCTTCCTTCCCCTCTTTATTCCATCCCTTTATTCATTCCCCCTCTTTATTCCCTTTCTTCCCTCCCCTCTTTATTCCCCATCTTCCCTCCCCCTCTTTATTCCCTCCCATCTTCCCTCCCTCTCTTTATTCCCTCCCTTTCTTCCTTCCCCTCTTACCTCCCATCTTCACTCCTCTCTTTATTCCCTCCCTTTCTTCCTTCCCCTCTTCCCTCCCCTCTTTATTCCCCCCTTTCTTCCTTCCCCTCTTCCCTCCCCCTTCCTTCCCCTCTTCCCTCCCCCTCTTTATTTCCTATCTTCGCTCCCCCACTTTATTCCCTCCCTTCTTCCTTCCCCTCTTCCCTCCCCCCCCCCCCTTTCTTCCTTCCCCTCTTCCCTCCCCCTTCCTTCCCCTCTTCCCTCACCTTCTTTATTTCCCCTCTTCCCGCCCCCTCTTTATTCCCTTCCTTTCTTCCTTCCCTCTTCCCTCCCCTCTTTATTCCCTTCCTTTCTTCCTTCCCCTCTTCCCTCCCCCTCTTTATTCCCTCCCTTTCTTCCTTCCCCTCTTCCCTCCCCTCTTTATTCCCTTCCTTTCTTCCTTCCCCTCTTCCCGCCCCCTCTTTATTCCCTTCCTTTCTTCCTTCCCCTCTTCCCTCCCCCTCTTTATTCCCTCCCTTTCTTCCTTCCCCTCTTCCCTCCCCCTCTTTATTTCCCATCTTCCCTCCCTCCCATTCTTCCTTCCCCTCTTCCCTCCCCCTCTTTATTTCCTATCTTCCCTCCCCTCTTTATTCCCTTCCTTTCTTCCTTCCCCTCTTCCCTCCCCCTCTTTATTCCCTTCCTTTCTTCCTTCCCATCTTCCCTCCCCCTCTTTATTCCCTCCCTTTCTTCCTCCCCCTCTTTATTTCCTATCTTCCCTCCCCCTCTTTATTCCCTCCCTTTCTTCCTTCCCCTCTTCCTTCTCCTCTTTCTTTTTTATGATTCTTCATTCTAGACACCATTCTCAAAAAAATAGGAAATGTGTTTGGTATTTCTTGGCTTTCTTTATATTCGATTCCCTCCCCCTGTCCCTCCCTCTCTCTTTCATCTTCCTGTTTCTCACAATACCTTCTCTCCTCCTTCCTTTCTGCTTTTCTACAAATTTTCTACAACTTCTTCCTCTCTTCCAAAGCCCTCCAGACCTAGTCTTTCTTTAGGGATATACTGTTTGACTAGAGCCTCCATGCATTTCATATCCTTTGACTGATGACTGTTGACCAAACTGCCAGCAGCTTTTCCACAACTACAACTACAACAAAATAGGAAAGGAAAACCCCAAACTGTTGACCAAACTGGGAGCTCTGACAGTTGTTTCCAGTAGACAGTGGTGCATGACATGCCCAAACCTCTCCCCCTCTCCCCCTCTCCCTCCATTCTCACACCATTCTCATCCTTTGCTTTCCTGAAAACCTAACTAACACCCAACTCTCACCTGCCATTCAAGCTGTCATTTGCGTGCACTGCATGTTAGTGTGGTGATTGTGATGCTACACCTGCCTTGAACCCCCCCCCCTCTCATGGCTTTTGGTGTGGTCTGAGTGTGTAGTGCTTGGCCTTTGGTATGTTCCATCCAGCTGACTTAGAGGGGTGGGCCTCACTTTGTGTTTGCACCCCCATTCACTCAACTTATTTTGTATTTAGACAGTATCTCACTGCAATATGGATATGATATTTAATCCTGCTCGTGTGTGGAACTAGCCGCACATCTCTATACTTGTCAATGTCTCAAAAAACCACCTATCAGTTGAACTCAAACTAAAACAAGCACAATCAATTTGTCCTTGGTGTTGGCATCTTACTAACCATTCAAACCTAGGCAAATTCCAAAATCCCCTAAGAAATCACATATTCTAACCTGCATTCAAATTTAAAGAAAATATACTGCTGATATATATTCTCTACCTGACCTTGTTGAACCCAAGAGTTGAAGTACGTGACGTAATCAATGAGGAATCCAGTGACACGGTCCTGGTTTTGGGACTGAGCCACACACCTGAAGCCATTACTCTATAGAGCGAGCATAACCAAAACACAACTGAGACAATATCCAGACAAAAAAAAAACCTAACAAACGAATTCCCTGGTACATAAGAGGAACCCAATTCCTAACCAACCCCAAGATGGTCATGAGTGGACTTTCTCCTTCCTGGTTCTTCCCGTTGTCTAGGTGACATTATCAGTTGACGGTATCCTGACGACCACGGGCTACACCCAGGAGGACTACACCATGCTGGGATCCGATGACTTCTTCTACGTGGGTGGAAGCCCCAGTACCGCCGACCTGCCTGGGTCTCCTGTCAGCAACAACTTCATGGGCTGCCTCAAAGAGGTGAGACTGCTGGCAGTATGTATCTTTTAGATTTGAAAAGGAAGAGGCTGTGAGTGAGTGAGACTGATGGCAGTATGTATCTTTTAGATTTGAAAAGGAAGAGGCTGTGAGTGAGTGAGACTGATGGCAGTATGTATCTTTAAGATTTGAAAAGGAAGAGGCTGTGAGTGAGTGAGACTGCTGGCAGTATGTACCTTTTTAGATTTGAAAAGAAAAAGCGCAAACACTCGCTCACCATTGCGAAAACATATTGCTGCTTAACGAAATTCGTTATTGAAAAGGATTTTGCTGGTGAGCAAGAGCTGCACCTTTTCCTTTTCAATGATTATCAAATTGTTTGGTTGCCCCTCGACTCAAGATGGTTGAGCCTTTTTCCATTTCTACATTTCCATTTGATTAATTTAGCAGAATCTCTTAGAAACCAATGTTTCTAAAATGGTTGTACAGGACTATCTTGTCCAGCAGGACAAGGTAGTCCTGAAAGTTTGGGAACTGATACTATGCTACACTGTGTGTTCGCTAAAAGGTTACTTGTAAAAAGAGAGCATTTTGCAATGTATATTATGTATGCTCTGTGGGTCTCATGAAATCAAGACTGAATTCAATAAATCCCATCTGGTTTTGAAGAAGGGAGACACAAACTTTAAAAAACTTCTTGGAGCCGTCTGATCAAATCCACAGTGGTTATACCACCGACATCAAACTGTTGCAGGGGTATTTCATTTAGTCTTTAAATTGTTGGTAAATCATTTGTTTGCGGCTGAGGACGTCTAGCAGTGGCTTGGTTGCAGAGGCTCGGGTAAAGAGATGGACTGGGATTGGTTGACTATGTAGATGGGTCAAATGTGACAAAAGGAAGCAAAGGGACTGATTAGATGCTGATGTAGCATGGTTCATTCTGCATTGTGTGCTTTTCAGTGCACAACAGCACACCATACAGTACAAGTAAAATAATACAGAACACTATTCGGACAAAATAAAAGACATACCTGCACACGAAGAGACAACACACAATATGTTAGCCCTTGGCGCAGTCATAGCTCTCAGGCATCTGCGCAAGCACATGGACACTCACTCAAACACTGTCCCAAGTACTCACAAGTTACAATAGATACCCTAGTTAGCGAGCTTGTTGAAACTTGTTAACATAAACCTTTATATTATCCACATTGTAACACACTTATGGTTGCTTAACAGCACATTGTGTAACATTACCACGTTATTTTATTAAACCATTTCGGAGCCAAGGACAACGTACCTTGCTATGCCGAAGGTCAGGCAAAAGAGAACCATAAGGGGGTATGGAAATACAGATAACCCGCGATGGACCAAACCAAAATATACAAAACTTTTACAATCACATGTACGTACAATATTGATATGAAAAAGTGTTTTTACACCAAAGAATAACATTAGCTATGCAGCTGTAATTAACTTCTTGCTTCGAGCCATCCCGGATCCGGGATCGTGACTGCAGCCTCAAGCCATTACCATAACGCAACGTTAACTATTCATGAAAATCGCAAATGAAATGAAATCAATATGCTAGCTCTCAAGCTTAGCCTTTTGTTATCAACACTGTCATCTCAGATTTTCAAAATATGCTTCTCAACCATAGCAAAACAAGCATTTGTGTAACAGTATTGATAGCTAGCGTAGCATTTAGCATAGCATTTAGCGTTAGCATTCAGCATGCAACATTCAGCATGCAGCATTCAGCATGCACAAAAACCAGAAAAGCATTCAAATAAAATCATTTACCTTTGAAGAACTTCGGATGTTTTCAATGAGGAGACTCTCAGTTAGATGGCAAATGTTCCGTTTTTCCTGAAAGATTATTTGTTTAGGACAAATCGCTCCGTTTTCTGCGTCACGTTTAGCTACGAAAATAACCTGTATCCAGGATTGTGTAAATCTATCCGCAAGCTCATTAGCATAACGCAACGTTAACTATTCATGAAAATCGCAAATTAAATGAAATAAATCTATTTGCTCTCAAGCTTAGCCTTTTGGTAACAACACTGTCATCTCAGATTTCCAAAATATGCTTTTGAACCATAGCTAAAAAATAATTTGTGTAACAGTATTGATAGCCTAGCATAGGATTATGCCTGGCATTCAGCATGCAACATTTTCACAAAAAACAGAAAAGCATTCAAATAAAATAATTTACCTTTGAAGAACTTCAGATGTTTTCAATGAGACTCTCAGATAGCAAATGTTCAGTTTTTACAAAAATATTATTTGTGTTGACAAATCGCTCCGTTTTCTTCACATTTGGGTAAGAAAAAAAAAAAGAAAAATAATTTAGTCATTAAAACTCGAACTTTTTTCCAAATCAACTCCATAATATCGACAGAAACAAGGCAAACAATGTTTAGAATCAATCCTCAAGGTGTTTTTCACATATCTATCGATGATAAATCCTTAGTGGCAGTTGACTTTCTCTTCTGAAGAAATGGAACGCGCATGGACCTAGAGATTACGCAATAATTTCGACACAGGACACCGGGCGGACACCTGGTAAATGTAGTCTCTTATGGTCAATCTTCCAATGATATGCCTACAAATACGTCAAAATGCTGCAGACACCTTGGAGAAACGACAGAAAGGGCAGGCTCATTCCTGGCGCATTCACAGCCATATAAGGAGACATTGGAACACAGCGCCTTCAGAATCTGGGACATTTCCTGTATGAAACTTCATCTTGGTTTCGCCTGTAGCATTAGTTCTGGGGCACTCAAAGATAATATCTTTGCAGTTTTGGAAACGTCAGAGTTTTTTCTTTCCAAAGCTGTCAATTCCATGCAGGGTCGAGCATCTTTTCGTGACAAAATATCTTGTTTAAAACGGGAACGTTTTTTATCCAAAAATTAAAAGAGCGCACCCTATCTCGAAGAAGTTAAATTAAAAACACACTGAATTATTATTATTATTATTATCAAATAATTAACATCCTCTCTTGACCTGGCTTATTGGAATTGGTCAATGTGTGCAACTTGGTGCATAATCTAGAGGAACAACATCACACTGCTACACTGACATTCAGCCCCTTTTAAACAGCGCCCTCTGAGCAAACACACAGAAACACACACACAGAAACACACACACAGAAACACACACACAGAAACACACACACAGAAACACACACACAGAAATACACACACACAGAAACACACACACAGAAACACACACACAGAAACACACACGCAGAAACACACACACGGAAACACACACACAGAAACACACACGCAGAAACACACACACAGAAACACACACGCAGAAACACGCACACAGAAACACACACACACAGAAACACACACACAGAAGCACACACGCAGAAACACACACACACAGAAACACACACACAGAAACACACACACAGAAACACACACACACAGAAACACATATACAGACAAATGTGTACACACACACACACACACACACACACACACACACACACACACACACACACACACACACACACACACACACACACACACACACACACACAAACCTATGCACGCTCCGTGGAGCTGGTGATGTCATCCTTTAGCGCCAGCAATCACTACTGTTACACTGGGCCTTTACGCCTAACTACATTATACTGACCCAATCACTACTGTTACACTGGGCCTCTACCCCTAACTACATTATACTGACCCAGTCACTACTGTAACACTGGGCCTCTACCCCTAACTACATTATACTGACCCAGTCACTACTGTAACACTGGGCCTCTGTACCCTCTACCCCTACTACATTATACTGACCCAGTCACTACTGTAACACTGGGCCTCTACCCCTAACTACATTATACTGACCCAGTCACTACTGTAACACTGGGCCTCTACCCCTAACTACATTATACTGACCCAGTCACTACTGTAACACTGGGCCTCTACCCCTAACTACATTATACTGACCCAGTCACTACTGTAACACTGGGCCTCTACCCCTAACTACATTATACTGACCCAGTCACTACTGTAACACTGGGCCTCTACCCCTAACTACATTATACTGACCCAGTCACTACTGTAACACTGGGCCTCTACCCCTAACTACATTATACTGACCCAGTCACTACTGTAACACTGGGCCTCTACCCCTAACTACATTATACTGACCCAGTCACTACTGTAACACTGGGCCTCTACCCCTAACTACATTATACTGACCCAGTCACTACTGTAACACTGGGCCTCTACCCCTAACTACATTATACTGACCCAGTCACTACTGTAACACTGGGCCTCTACCCCTAACTACATTATACTGACCCAGTCACTACTGTAACACTGGGCCTCTACCCCTAACTACATTATACTGACCCAGTCACTACTGTAACACTGGGCCTCTACCCCTAACTACATTATACTGACCCAGTCACTACTGTAACACTGGGCCTCTACCCCTAACTACATTATACTGACCCAGTCACTACTGTAACACTGGGCCTCTACCCCTAACTACATTATACTGACCCAGTCACTACTGTAACACTGGGCCTCTACCCCTAACTAACTACATTATACTGACCCAGTCACTACTGTAATACTGGGCCTCTACCCCTAACTACATTATACTGACCCAGTCACTACTGTAACACTGGGCCTCTACCCCTACGTACATTATACTGACCCAGTCACTACTGTAACACTGGGCCTCTACCCCTACCTACATTATACTGACCCAGTCACTACTGTAACACTGGGCCTCTACCCCTAACTACATTATACTGACCCAGTCACTACTGTAACACTGGGCCTCTACCCCTACCTACATTATACTGACCCAGTCACTACTGTAACACTGGGCCTCTACCCCTAACTACATTATACTGACCCAGTCACTACTGTAATACTGGGCCTCTACCCCTAACTACATTATACTGACCCAGTCACTACTGTAACACTGGGCCTCTACCCCTAACTACATTATACTGACCCAGTCACTACTGTAATACTGGGCCTCTACCCCTAACTACATTATACTGACCCAGTCACTACTGTAACACTGGGCCTCTACCCCTAACTACATTATACTGACCCAGTCACTACTGTAACACTGGGCCTCTACCCCTAACTACATTATACTGACCCAGTCACTACTGTAACACTGGGCCTCTACCCCTAACTACATTATACTGACCCAGTCACTACTGTAACACTGGGCCTCTACCCCTAACTACATTATACTGACCCAGTCACTACTGTAACACTGGGCCTCTACCCCTAACTACATTATACTGACCCAGTCACTACTGTAACACTGGGCCTCTACCCCTACCTACATTATACTGACCCAGTCACTACTGTAACACTGGGCCTCTACCCCTAACTACATTATACTGACCCAGTCACTACTGTAACACTGGGCCTCTACCCCTAACTACATTATACTGACCCAGTCACTACTGTTACACTGGGCCTCTACCCCTAACTACATTATACTGACCCAGTCACTACTGTAACACTGGGCCTCTACCCCTAACTACATTATACTGACCCAGTCACTACTGTAACACTGGGCCTCTACCCCTAACTACATTATACTGACCCAGTCACTACTGTAACAGTGTTCCCACTTGCTCTTTAACAACATCATACATGCGTATGAACACTTATTCATATGTGAATCCACAGTCACTGATGTCAGGTAGGTCACTGTTCCACCGTTGTTGATCAGAATGCATCTGGTCCCTTTTCCTTTCAGCCTCCATCTACCTCATGAAGGGTGAATCACACACACACACACACACACACACACACACACACACACACACACACACACACACACACACACACACACACACACCACACACCACACACACACACACACACACACACACACACACACACACACACACACACACACACACACACACACACACACACACACACACACACACACACACACACACACACACACACACACACACACACACACACACACACACACACACACACACACACACACACACACACACACACACACACACACACACACCAAACACACACCACACCACACACACCACACCACACACCAGACACACACACCACACACACACACACCACACCACACACCACACACACACACACCACACACACACCACACACCACACACCACACACGCAAACCCGCATGTACACAGAAACATTCCTATCCTCCACACTGCTTTCCCTGCCATTAAGACTAATTTGCCTGCTGGCGATGTCCCTGCTATCCAACACCATTATGGATAAATGTTTTGTTACCATGGCACCAGGTAGTCCCAACGTCTCCCGCTGCTCACACACACACACACACACACACACACACACACACACACACACACACACACACACACACACACACACACACACACACACACACACACACACACACACACACACACACACACACACACACACACACACACACACACACACACACACACACACACACACACACACACACACACATTTCCTTGGTAGCTGTTGGTAGCCGGTCATTGTGCCTTACATAAATGGACATAATGATAGTCATTATGACTCCTTTATCATCCGTAAGACGTCTATCTTTTCAGAGAAACGCTGACAAAGAGACTGCTAAGTTTTGTTAAAATAACGTCAAAATCAATCATTTATACATGTAGTGTAATTGTAATCATCAGAGAATTGTATACCATTTCAGAACGTCAATACATTTTGTCGCATAATCAACATGAATATTTTGTTATTTGCAATAGTTTATACTGTACTACAAGTACATTTTGAAAGGAACACAAGTATTTGTTGAAAATCATATTGTAAACAGCTAAGTATACAAAATAATAAAATAAAATAAATAAAAAACTATGTTTTAAGAGAGAATAGGCAATGGTCTGAAGTCGGAAAATAATGGAAAATCACATGAGCACCACACAGCCTATTCCACCCATGCTCTAGCAAGGTTTTTCAGTGCACAGCTTTGACCTACTACAGTAGCTATTAAAAAAATATTTAACCTTTATTTAACCAGGCAAGTCAGTTAAGAGCAAATTCTTATTTTACAATGACGGCCTAGGAACAGTGGGTTAACTGCCTTGTTCAGGGGCAAAACCTCAGCTCGAGGATTCCATCTTGAAAGCTTTTGGTTACTGGCCCAATGCTCTAATCTAGGCTTCCTGCCGTCCCAAGATATGTTGGTATTGCACTTCAAACTATATGCAGGCAGGTTGCTGTGAATTCCCTCACCCGTCGAAGAGGTCGGCTGTGAATTCCATCACCTGTCTGAACGGTCGGCTGTGAATGCCCTCACCTGTTTGATAGGTCGGCTGTGAATGCCGTCACCTGTTTGATGGGTCGGCTGTGAATGCCCTCATCTGTTTGAGGGGTCGGCTGTGAATGCCCTCACCCGTTTGAGGGGTCGGCTGTGAATGCCCTCATCTGTTTGAGGGGTCGGCTGTGAATGCCCTCACCCGTTTGAGGGGTCGGCTGTGAATGCCCTCACCTGTCTGAACGGTCGGCTGTGAATGCCCTCACCTGTTTTAGGGGTCGGCTGTGAATGCCCTCACCCGTTTGAGGGGTCGGCTGTGAATGCCATCACCTGTCTGAACGGTTGGCTGTGAATGCCCTCATCTGTTTGAGGGGTCGGCTGTGAATGCCCTCATCCGTTTGAGGGGTCGGCTGTGAATATCCTCACCCGTTTGAGGGGTCAGCTGTGAATGCCCTCACCCATTTGAGGGGTCGGCTGTGAATGCCCTCATCCGTTTGAGGGGTCGGCTGTGAATATCCTCACCCGTTTGAGGGGTCATCTGTGAATGCCCTCACCCATTTGAGGGGTCGGCTGTGAATGCCCTCATCCGTTTGAGGGGTCGGCTGTGAATATCCTCACCCGTTTGAGGGGTCAGCTGTGAATGCCCTCATCCGTTTGAGGGGTCAGCTGTGAATGCCCTCACCCATTTGAGGGGTCGGCTGTGAATGCCCTCATCCGTTTGAGGGGTCAGCTGTGAATGCCCTCACCCATTTGAGGGGTCGGCTGTGAATGTTCTCATCCATCTAAGAGGTCGGCTGTGATTGCCCTCACCTGATAGTACTGACTGTGATTGCCCTCACCTGATAGTACTGACTGGGATTGCCCTCACCTGATAGTACTGACTGTGATTGCCCTCACCTGGTAGTACTGACTGGGATTGCCCTCACCTGATAGTACTGACTGTGATTGCCCTCACCTGATAGTACTGACTGTGAATGCCCTCACCTGATAGTACTGACTGTGATTGCCCTCACCTGATAGTACTGACTGTGATTGCCCTCACCTGATAGTACTGACTGTGATTGCCCTCACCTGATAGTACTGACTGGGATTGCCCTCACCTGATAGTACTGACTGTGATTGCCCTCACCTGATAGTACTGACTGGGATTGCCCTCACCTGATAGTACTGACTGTGATTGCCCTCACCTGGTAGTACTGACTGGGATTGCCCTCACCCGCTAGTACTGACTGGGATTGCCCTCACCTGATAGTACTGACTGTGATTGCCCACACCCGCTAGTACTGACTGGGATTGCCCTCACCTGATAGTACTGACTGATTGTCCTCACCTGATAGTACTGACTGTTATTGTCCTCACCCGGTAGTACTGACTGTGATTGCCCTCACCCGGTAGTACTGACTGTGAATGCCCTCACCCGGTAGTACTGACTGTGATTGCCCTCACCCGGTAGTACTGACTGTGAATGCCCTCACCTGATAGTACTGACTGTGATTGCCCTCACCCGGTAGTACTGACTGTGATTGCCCTCACCCGGTAGTACTGACTGTGATTGCCCTCACCCGGTAGTACTGACTGTGAATGCCCTCACCCTTCTAAGAGGTCGGCTGGGATTGTCCTCACCCGGTAGTACTGACTGTGAATGCCCTCACCTGGTAGTACTGACTGTGATTGCCCACACCCGGTAGTACTGACTGTGATTGCCCACACCCGGTAGTACTGACTGTGATTGCCCACACCTGATAGTACTGACTGTGATTGCCCACACCCGGTAGTACTGACTGTGATTGCCCACACCTGATAGTACTGACTGTGAATGCCCTCACCTGATAGTACTGACTGTGATTGCCCTCACCCGTTAGTACTGACTGTGATTGCCCTCACCCGCTAGTACTGACTGTGATTGCCCTCACCCGCTAGTACTGACTGTGAATGCCCTCACCCGCTAGTACTGACTGTGATTGCCCTCACCCTTCTAAGAGGTCGGCTGGGATTGTCCTCACCCGTTAGTACTGACTGTGATTGCCCTCACCCTTCTAAGAGGTCGGCTGGGATTGCCCTCACCCGTTAGTACTGACTGTGAATGCCCTCACCTGATAGTACTGACTGTGATTGTCCTCACCCGCTAGTACTGACTGTGAATGCCCTCACCCTTCTAAGAGGTCGGCTGGGATTGTCCTCACCCGTTAGTACTGACTGTGAATGCCCTCACCCTTCTAAGAGGTCGGCTGGGATTGTCCTCACCCGTTAGTACTGACTGGGATTTGGGTTCAGACCTTCTATAGGATGTCTGGTAAGAACAATGCCGATGCTTCTTTTTCAGGGTTTTAATTCCATTTCCTCTTCACCGACATACTTTGATTTATATACCATGAATCCTGATTATATACTTGGATCTTGACTGGGAGTAAATCGTGGTGGAATAGTGTTAATCTGAATGAATTGTAGTTATTTCAATGCACGGAGAACTATCAGATATTCTTGTTACTGTCCACAACAAAAATGGACCTAAGAAAAATGTGTGTCTTCTTTCTTCGGACGACGATAACACTCTGACCTGATTGGGTGCAGTGTTCAGATGCGCCTTTTCAAGCGCTCTGATTGGTTTGTAATCACAGGGCTATGATAGGTGAGGGATAACTAAGGTAGCGCTGAACAGCCAAACTAATGGGACTCAAGGGAAACTGAAAGGACTGTGAGGGAAAGTTAGGTAGAGAGGAGGGGAACAGGAGAGGCTTTT
This sequence comes from Oncorhynchus gorbuscha, assembly GCF_021184085.1. Taxonomy (NCBI): domain Eukaryota; kingdom Metazoa; phylum Chordata; class Actinopteri; order Salmoniformes; family Salmonidae; genus Oncorhynchus; species Oncorhynchus gorbuscha. Next base: position 91,330,069 of record NC_060182.1, on the reverse strand, counting down.
TTTTACAAGCATTTCACTGTGTTCGGTAAAAATGATAGGCCTTTCAAACGTTTTATGTAACATTATCGGCAAGTAACTTGAGCCCTACTTTAAAAAAGAATGATTTAACCTCTATTTTAATAGGCAAGTCAGTTAAGAACAAATTCTTATTTACAATGACGGCCTACCCCGGCCAAACCCTAACGGCGCTGGGCCAAATGCGTGCCACCCTATGGGACTCCCAATCACGGCCGGTTGTAATACAGCCTGGAATCGAACCAGGGTGTGTCTGTAGTGATGCCTCAAGCACTGAGGCATCACTTCAGACTGCTGCACCACTCGGGAGCCCCCTACTGTCCCAAAGCGATTTAGAGTTGTTTAACGAGAGTGACGAGTGTGTGGATGTAATGGTAATCGAATCAAATCAAATTTATTTATATAGCCCTTCGTACATCAGCTGATATCTCAAAGTGCTGTACAGAAACCCAACCTAAAACCCCAAACAGCAAGCAATGCAGGTGTAGAAGCACGGTGGGTAATATTATCAAAATCTCACTTATAATCTATGATTCAGTGTAAATTACCTATCACATTATTCAAATGATCAGAATCATTATTTTTTATATATATGCATGTCAACATATTAGGAAAGAATTAAGAGTAGGCAGAGTGATTGTGACAGGAGAACATTCTCACATGTTTTACCATTGCAGCATTTGACATACATTCAAGGTGGTTGTATGAAGTGTGCTACACATTTCACAGCAGGCGATGCCTCATCGCGATTGGCTATTCCCCATCACTTGCAACATGTTAATGAGCTCAATCACTATCTTTCCTTTGCTGAGAAACTTTGATAAGTTGATTTTACTCTTGGCTCAAAGTTTAACATCATCATAAACCCTACTCTGAGCTGTGTCTTAACGCCATCCTAAAACCTACTCTGAGCAGTGTCTTAACGCCATCCTAAAACCTACTCTGAGCAGTGTCTTAACGCCATCCTAAAACCTACTCT